>NC_057801.1:787899322-787900106 GCF_018294505.1 Triticum aestivum
ACAAAATAAAAAATAGCAACAATAAGTATTTTGTTGTAAGTAGAAACAAAATAAAATAAATAAAGCAACAAAGAAAACAAAAAACAAAAAAGTGTTTTCAAATTTGAAAACTAATGGCACTAACAGAAAAGTCTATAATTTTTCTAAAACTAAAAGCAAAAAAGAATTTAAAAATAAAGCAAAGAACAAAAGAAAATAAATAATGCAGAAAACAAAACAAAAAAAACTAGAAAAGAATAAAAATAGCAACAATAAGTAAAGAAAACAAAAAAACAAAAAAAGTGCCTCCTACTGGGCCCCCACGACCTGAATACGACTAGAAACCCAACAATGGGCCAGGATTCAAGCCCGTACTAAACCCAGTAGGCCCACAGGCACATAGAGACAGATTAGGCCCGAAAGCCTGCTTTAGAGAGGAGCTCGAGAGGGTTGGCGCATCGCACCTTATAAACAGGTGCGGCTCTCTCTCAGCTAGCGAGGTGGGACTAAACTCCCACCACCACGCCGTTGTGCAAGGCCCATTGGTCCCGGTTGGTGGCACCAACCGGGACTAAAGGGTGCATTAGTCCCGGTTGGTTTCACGAACCGGGACCAATGGCTTTGCTATATAAGCAAACACTTTACAAAAATTCAGAATTTCATCGCCAGTTGCCCCCGACGACGCCGACCTCCTCGACGCCGCCAGGCTGCCCCGCCGCCGTCGCTGTCGCCCGTGCCCCCGAGCCCACACCGACGTCGTCCGCCGCCCACGCCCACGCCGTTTGCCGCCCACGCCGTCACCGCC
>NC_057801.1:787900455-787906902 GCF_018294505.1 Triticum aestivum
CTGTGATCAATGCTTTTTTTTCATATATACATGTGTATTTTTTTGTTCATTGCATTTTTTTCATATATATAATGTATATATGTATGTGGTAGCTATATGATGAATGGATGTGGCTATGTATGTATGAATATAATGTTCATAGCATTTTTTTGTTTATATATGTTTTTTCATATATGTATTAATTTTTTATTAATTAGGTTGTTAGTAGATATCGATTTTAGGTTAGTGCATTTTAGGTTAGTGTAGAGGAAAAAGTAAAATAAGGAAAAGGAAGAAAAGAGGAAGAAGGAAGAAGGAAGAAGAAGAAGAAGAAAAAGAAGGAGAGGAAAAAGGAAAATAAGAAGAGGAAGAAGGGAGAAGAAGAGGAGAGGAAGAAGAGGAGAAATAAATAAGAAGAGGGAAAAAGAAGAAAAAGAAGAGGAGAAGAAGAAAGGAATAGAGGAGAAGAAGAAAATTCCCTTCTTCCTCTCCTCTTCTTCTCCTTTCTTCCTCTTCTTATTTTCCTTCTTCCTCTCCTTTTTCTTCTTCTTCTTCCTTCCTTCTCCTCTATTCCTTTCTTCTTCTCCTCTTTTTTCTTTTTTTTCTTTGATCTTCTCCCCTGTCGTTGTCGATATACCCCTCCCGATAACTTCAACACGAGGGAGAAGAAGAAAAAGAAGAGGAGAATAAGAAGAAAGGAATAGAGGAGAAAGAAGAAACTTCAACACGAGGGGGGGGGTACCGATACCCTCTCCCCGATAACATTATTTTCCCATGTATATGTATGTTGTGTCGTTGTCGATATAACCCCCTCCCGGATAACTTCGACATGAGGGGCGGTCAATATATATACCCCCTCTAGACCGTGATAACTTATACCACGGCAGCACCCCCCTCGGCCCTCTCGTTCGACCAAAACTCTCGAGGACCCAAACCCTAGAGAGAAAACGATGTTGGTCTCCTACCCCCTCTCGCCGCGCCCCTACCCGAAAAACTCTCTCGAGGCCACCCAAATTTACCAAGTTAAAAGAGCGTTGTCGTCGAGGCCACCCCAAACCCTTGAAGTGTTGTGTCGAGGCCACCCCAAACCCTTGAAGCGTTATCTAGGCCACCCCAAACCCTAGAGAAGCAGCGTCGAGGCCACTAACATGATTCCTTATTGTGATTAGCTAGCTAGTTCTACGTTTGCCACTAATATATATCCATCTGTACCATGTTTGAATAATAATTGACATGTTGTAAATATTTGCGAAAACTATGGAGCACTCCCGAGATGAAGCAACATAAGCGATGTTGGGGGACATAATCTCACAAGGAAGTGATGTCGTTGCGTTATTTATCAACGACACCAATGGTCAGGAAGGACTGGGTGAAGAAGAGGGCTATGTTCATGATGGCTCCGGCCCATTAATGCCGGTACAAGAAGAGGGCTATGTGCATGTTGGCTCCGGTGACCCAATGGAGGTACAAGAAGGAGACCGTGCTGACTGCTCCGGTGACCGAACCGAGTCCGGCCAGGTATATATATATATTAGTTAATCCCATGCTGACTAGTTAATTGATGCATTCATTGTTTTGGTATATGTACACATATTAATTAACTCTAGTCTTTCTTCCTTTTTCTAGCCCTCCGGATCGAGCACAACTTCGGTAAGGAGACGAGGCCCGAAGAAAAAGTTTAGCTCGGATGAAAGGTTTGAGATCACAGCAATTGCGCCCGACGGTGAACCGATTGAACCCATCCGGACAAAGAACGCATTTTCTGCTCAGTGCGGGGTTCTTGTTAGGGATAAGATCCCGATCAGCATCCAGCAATGGTATAAGCCTAAGGAGGAAGACCCTGAGGTATCTTATGTCAATGAAATGCAGAAAGATGATCTTTGGACTCAGCTGAAGGCAAATTTCACCCTACCGCCAGAGGAGGATCCGGAGAAGCCAGTTAAAGAGCAATTAATCAAGTCTTGTTCTCTTAAGAAGATGGCAAGCCTATTCAGTAGGTGGAGGAAAGAGCTGAACAAGTTTGTCGACAAAGAAGAGACACCAGAATTCATCAGCAAATATGAGAAGATCAAAGATCACTGGCCCGCATTTGTGGTCCACAAGACATCGGTAAAGAGTAAGAAGATGTCGGCGACAAACAAGCAAAATGCTGCGAAGAAGCAGTTTCACCATCGCACGGGGTCAGGTGGCTAACTCAAAGCCTGGCCTAAGTGGTCCAAGGCTGAGAATGATCTGCTTGATAAAGGGATCGAACCAGAGACAAGGAACTGGCCAGACCGTTGCCGGACTTGGTTCTTCGGGGCTGGCGGAACCTTGGACCCTGTATCAGGGAAGTGCCGTTGGACGGATGAGCAACTGAAAATACTAGTCAAGAGGCTTCGGCACTATATCAATGGAGCGCAGCAAGGGACGTTCATTTCAGACAGGGAGAATGACGAGCTCACAGTGGCCCTCGGGAACCTGAGCACCCTGGACGGACACAAGGCACGCCAGACTCCATTCCGTGGAAGGTTGGTTTTCCGGACGCAGGGGGTTGCAAAACCTAGGAAAGGAGGAAGAAACTGGAGTAGAGCCAACTGCAGGCGCTGCATGAAAGGGTAATGGGGCTAGAGGAACGAGAAGCAGATCGCAGCAAACGACCTGCCGAAGCTTCCCCCAAAGCTACCCCGCCATATCAGCAGAGAAGTAGCGTGGCTTCCACCGAGCTGCTTCAGCCGGAGCATGTCTTGACGGCTCCTGCCAGCTATCCCGTGGATGCTATCACGGAGTCTCAAAATTGCCACATTATGACGCGATGGATGAATTTAAAGGTCAAGGCGGCTGTTGGCTCTGTTTATCCTACTGAACCCGGCGCAACTTTTCACTGCCTGTCGATTCCAGAAGGATATGCTAGGGTGATGGTGGACGAAATAACGGAGGGATTTGAGGACCTCCAGCTTGACCACCCTACCGGTGAAGGGGAGACTAGGCTGGGTTCTGCTCTGAAGACTCCATGCCTATGGCGGAAGGAGCTCATCAACCTTCTGAACTGGACGCCTCCGCCTCCTCCTCCTCCTCCGGCGAGTCAGGGCACTCCGCCTCCTCCACCGCCTCCTCCTCCGGCGAGTGACGATCAGGGCACTGGGCCTCCTTCTCCGCCTGCGCCGGCGCGTCCGAGCAGCCAGCAGCCTCCTCCTTCTCCGCCTCGCCAGCAAGGGCGGAAGAGACCCGCCGCCGCCCCGGCTGCTCCGGCGCGTCGTAATCCTTCTCCTCCGCCTCATAAGCAAGCACGAAAGAAGACAGACACCGCAGCCGCTCCGTCTGCTCCGGCGTCTAGTAGTACAGCCAGAGGCGGGACGCAATACAGAT
Organism: Triticum aestivum; assembly: GCF_018294505.1. Classification (NCBI taxonomy): domain Eukaryota; kingdom Viridiplantae; phylum Streptophyta; class Magnoliopsida; order Poales; family Poaceae; genus Triticum; species Triticum aestivum. The sequence continues at coordinate 787,903,783 of NC_057801.1, forward strand.
ACGGTCCTCCTTTCAAGCCTCTAGAGAAGTTACTGTACGAGAGGACCATGGAGGAAAACGCGAAGATCGTGCGGGCCGAAGTGGACGACTTCTTTGAAGGGTTGAAAGCAAAGAGACATCCACCTCCGGAGGAGAAGGTAGATTCGGTAAAAGCAAAGCGCACTCTCGATGCCCTGAGGAAACCAGCAAAGTCTCCGCTGAGAAGCCACTATGAGCGCATTACTGAACAGACATATCCCCGAGCGGAGCGGTCGGGAAGTACTGTCAGACATCAAAGGTCAAGAGAACGAGCAGCTGCGAAAAAAATTCCCAAGTCGGCGAACAAGCAAATCAATCGTGCCCGCCGCTCAATGTGTCTAGCGGCGACATCGTCGCTAATGCTCCGGGGATGGTGGCCGGTTATGGCAATCTATCAGATTACCTTCCTGACGATCAACTTTCTGATTTCATGGAGGTGGATGAACACAGATACGAGTATGGGAAGCCTCTCGTCAAAGATGAAAAATCTCTAACAACGATGATGCGAAGATTCCATAATTGGTACATGAAAACCTGCAGAGAGTCTGGGGGGATGAATAGTTTGTATCTGAACATTAAAGAGGAGCACGACCTCGTTGGAACTGATCTGTTGCCTGTTCCATTTGAGGAGTTCTTCGCGTTCTTCAATCAAAAGGCCCTTGATAAACTAAAGGGGGGAGATATTAGTAACGACCCATTAGTTCCGGTTCATGAACCGGGACTAAAGGCCCTTACAAACCGGGACAAATGCCCCCTTTTCTACTAGTGATGGAGTATACCGCGGATATCAGAGAGGTCATCTTCTTGAGCGTAGTTTCGCACCAGGTCGAGGAACAACACGAGCTGCTTCCATTGGCTCTGATGTGAGATCTGGCCGAGGAGGAGTGTGGGAATCTTGTTCTAGAATCAGTGTCAGATCGGGTCCTGAAGACACTTAGTTACCCTGGTGTTGATGTCACATCAGACCTTGGCGGATATGAGAAGCCTTTGTCGCGAAGCACCTCAGGTCGGATCATGAAGCCACTCTCCTCAGGGCATGCTTTTAGATCCAACCCGATTAGAAAAAATGTATATTTCATAAAATCTTACAGGGGGTAGCATAGGAATAGTTGGCAAACGCAATCCGATTAGAAGATCTTCTTGACTAATGATGTCAATCTTCGCCAGCACGGCAACCCAAAAAACTTTGATAATTTTCTTTTTTTATTAAAACCGGGAAATTGAAGTGCTTTTTCGTTTAAAGGTTGGACTCAGTTATGGTTGGCTGCCCAGTACTGGAACTTCTAGCATCTCAAGGATCTCGATCCTTGCAAAGCAAGGAATGATCTTACCAAAATAAAAGGTGGGATCAGACATTTGTTAGGATCATGTAAGAAGCCAACAGGTTATGAAATCATCTATTATTACTACTAAGTGCAGGAAATCATCTCGAGACGTCACATATAGTGATGAACATAAAGCTAAAAATAAAATACAACGTTGTAGCAACAATACAATTAGCAACTCATGATCATGTACCGGTTAAAAAAACACATGGTAATGTTTCCACCATGTATTGGAGATATATCAATAATTGTAAATCAGACACTTACAATATCAGGAAGTTCTTTCTCATCCAGTTCTTCTTTTTCGTTTTAATCAAACACCTATAATCACCCAACCAGCCTCAGTACCACCAGTGCCCATCCTACACTAGTTCTATTTATACGATCGTAATTTGTAACTAGCAAATCTGAGAAGCTACCAAAATAGAAGGACTAGACTTATTGACAGTGATGAAGCCCTCTTACAGTACATGACGAAATGATACGAGGTAGTGAGGAAGCCCTCTTACAAAACAATATCCCAACATAACCGGACAACACAAATCACCCTGCAAATGCCAAGACGAAAAGCAAAATGACTACATTGCCGTAATACAACAAAGGAAAGCCCGAAGAATCAACACGACTCGCACTTGGACAACGAAGCTCCACAATAATGCCCTCAGGAGGGAACACAACGCCAAGCGTCATTGCTTTCGGGTCCAAGGTGGGCAAGGGTTTTCACCCCGGAACCCCGACATGTGCAGGAGAACCACGATAACGTTCTAAGTAGGAGAGTGGCACCCTTAGGTGTCGCCGCCATCAGCACCAAAGTGCGGAGCTGTCGCTCGACAGATCACGCATGCCAGCATAGGGCTAGCTCACGCATGCCAGCATAGGGCTCTGAGGATAACCACGAAGAGAACAAACCTCCAGATCCATATTTGGGCGTCGCCATTCCACTAGAGGAGAACGAGCTCGAGCCTCCCATAGCTACACCGCTCACCGTCCACACGACTAAGGAACATAACCACCACCGCCACCATGATGCTCGCCGAAGAGCCCTTGATGTGGACCAACACCCGGGGCCGCTGCCCCGGCATCCAATGGCCTGGTTGCATCCCACTTAAATCCTGTAGCCACAACATACCGGAGGGGCAGGCGGGAAGGTCACTCCTTCCCCACCCCTAGGCATACCCCAAGCCCACGCCCGAGCCCCGACCATAGGCAAATGAGTACACTCTGCCCAACCCTGCCTTGTTGGGCAAAGGGCAAGCCCCTAGCATGGGGGAGGGGATGGATCCGCGGCCCGGTGGCGGCAGATCCATATCCTTGGCGATGTTCCAAACATGGGAGGTGGCCAGCCCTACGACCTCGATCCGCACATATCCGATTAGGATTGGAGGGAAGCCTAACTCAGGCGAAGCCACAAGCAGAAAGGGACAGAGGTGATGGCTGCCACAAAGTCATAGCACCACCCAACAGGAAGGATCCCGAGATAGCCATCCACAGGCGCCATCAACCACCAGCATCCGGAAACCAAACGATGAGGCATAGCGGTGGCTAGATCCACCACTGGTCGAGGTCACGTGAGTAGAACTAGCCCTCACCGCCGCTGAGCTCGCGCCGTCTGCAACTCACCGGAGATCAGATTTGCGAGGGCCTAGACCTAGCAGCCGCCACCACCCGGACACGCCCCTCGCCAATGCCTCGCCTCCACGCTACCGCACCACACCCGTGCAACTGCCGCTGCACCACACACACGGTGTCGTCGTTGCCCGCGCCACCGCACATCGTG
>NC_057801.1:787907110-787943198 GCF_018294505.1 Triticum aestivum
GGGGAGGTCCCGCTAGCGGTAGTGCCTCACAGGAAGGAGAAGGGTCTTGCCCGGCAGCGGCGCTAGGGTTTCCGTTTGTGCACGTGGGGTGCGTCGCCGGAAGGGGAATGGGATCGGTCAGCAGTTTACAAATGTTTTCCCCCACTGTCCCCGATTTTAATTTGAGGCGAGAGGTATGGATTAAAAGAAATGAGAAGAGAGGGATTCGAACCCTCAGTAAACAAAAGTCTAGATACCAGTTCCAGTGCTACGCCTTGAACGGCTCAGCCATCTCTCCTACATACTTATTATAGAAAATAAGCTGAGTGTTCCTCCACATTACAAGCAAGTAAATGAGCCACAGAATTACTTTCCCGAAGATAACGAGCAAATAACATACTAGTAGCGTTACGAGTAAATCGGAATGGAGGGAGTACGAGCTCGAAATGTACACTCTTCATATATAGCAGCAGTTGGACCAATTGAATGTGGAGGCGTCTTTCAAGTCTAGGATGTTTTTTGCAGACATCAAGCTATGGACGATGGAACCGACTATCTGCTATACCACGATTTAGTTGCCTCTATTTCGAGGATTAATTATACCATATATAGCACCAGCTAGCTTTTTCGATAAAGAGCACCAGCTAGCTAGAGATGCTCTAAGCCAAGAACTCGAATGCTAGATGTGCATGCTCCAGCACCGATCGACGGCTAGTGGCGCTCAAGAAATAAAACCATGTCGGCACAGTACTGGCAAGGTCACGCTCTACCCGGCATCAGCGCCGGCACTAACAAACAGATATTTTGGCAACGCACACATTTGAATGGGAATGGTAGCGTCTCCAATCTTCTGTAAGTTTGTTGTTGAGCTAGTACTGCACTTCGGTGTATTCCACACCCGCGTACGTACCGGAGCTATGCAGATGCCGATGAAGCAAAAGACATTTCAATTGCATGGTCTGAACTCAATCCTTTACGCATCATGCATGCTACAGACGGACTGTGCTGTGACCACGGTCTACTCTTTTCTTACCCAAACAAAATTTGATCTTTGTCCTGAAACCATCATAAATTACTCCTAATTTCCGATTACAGAAACCAACTTGATGCATACGCGTGAAAATAACAGTAATGGTGCACGTTATCCATCAAGATTGGGAAGCATCAAGACAGAACAAATGGCCGAAGAGAAATTATCTGGACAAGAATTACCCCTGGTAATAATTATTCAAAATGACAGTTATACTCGATCACATGCGATCCAGAAAATATAAGTTGGTAATGCTGAAGTGCAAAATAAATATATCAAATGCACTTAATAAAATGGTATCTCAGATTTTATTGAAAGAATGGAAACGTTTGCAGATTCGGTAGGAAGAACTACGGGCTGACTGCCACTGAAACTTCTCCTTGACTATTTGTATAAACTGTATCGACAACATATCATCGACAATCTTCGAACTTCCTCCAAACTTGCCACCGTTGAAGATGAAACTATGGGTTTTTCCGGTAGATAAGGTATGTTGTTACCTGGGTAAGTAAGAGAGAAAAGCATGGATAATTAACATAAGAGAGCAGAGCATTATCGAAGATAAAATGATGTTATCATAAGCAGACCAATCTCCCATTACCCAATAAAAAGTACTAGATGTACAGTTTACTTGATGCAATCTTGCCATATGACCTACTCTGTAATTGTGCCATCCTGTTTCCTGCAGACAAGTATAGGGGAAATAAGATTACAGTTTAACAAACAAGAAATTAAGATGGTCGAATGAGCATACTCTTGGTATAAAAGAATAGCCTTGCGGATGTCCTCCAGGTTCTGTAGTACCTTTGGGTCGAACAAGGCACCCTTAGAACAGGGTCATCACATAAATCAACAAATTAGTAAAACAATTTGCGTAAAGAAACAAATTGGAAAAAGTCTTTGCATGGCAAAAACAAGAATGATGTGTAAAGTTTCAAGTCCATGACGCACCAGCTGGCTCAAATCTTCTCCCAGTTTCTCGATTTTGAGGAAACAGTATATAAAGTAAAGAACATATATACCACAATGACTTCCACTTTGCTGGGGAACCTGGCATTATTTAAGAATCATAAACAAAAATCATAATATTAAGAGGCACCAATTTAGGGGATCATAATGGATAGGTTTTTCAGCAAAGGATAAAAATAGACAGAATTCCACATGTAAACTTCCCACCTCAGGAAACTCAAGCTGGACTTGATTTGTGAACTGCCCTATGTCTTCCCGCTCTTCTGTTTTTAAAATATCAGTAATGAAGCTGGCACACAAGAAATAATGGGTTAATAAATAGCAGATTCAGAATAAGGTTGCCATTTATGGGCTATAGATCATGTAAATGTATGAACAACAAATTATGTGAACATAAATTGAGGTCTCGGTTCGTCCACTCCATGCAAGGTCTAAGTACAGTGGACCATGTGGTATATATAATTTTGGATATACAAACACCTTGGTAGGCTACTATCATGGATAATAATATAAAATAATACATATTGTTTAGATATCTTGACTCGTGGACAACATGCATAGGGAAATATGTAAATACAACATGTTATCAATATCATCGTGTTTATAATTATTTGGGATGCTTAGAGATGGAGGAACTAAATGGATCAAACCTGTTGATGACCGACGGCAACCTCTTTGGTTGTGTTGTTCTAAGTGAATCCAACAGTAGCATGCGTGGCCCCTTTGGAGTACCCAAGTAGTTTGTGTCACCAAAATTACACAACACAAGGAGGCTCCAATGTCTCCTACATATAGTCAACGAAGTGAATATCTGGTATCATGCCAATCAAATAAGTGATTGTGCAAGATAACAAAGCGAGCAACATACCAATAGACAATAGGGATAAATACATATCGTCTTGTGAATATTTTCTTAGCTTTTATCCATTTAAGGACTTTTGATTTATGTTTCCCAGTGATGTACATATCAAACCACAACGAATCAAGGTACGCATAGTCACTCTTCTTTTCCGGATCTATGCCCGTCCAAAGATCCCTACATAAACATTTATAGTAACAAATTACAAAATAATATACTAATAAAAATAAATTGGAAATTTATAATCTAAGAAAAAGGCAGGACATACTCCATGTACAATTCAAAAATTTCGTCATCAAGCATCCCTTTACTTGTTTTGTCCCTCAAGTTATATGTACTATGATTTGATTTTTTTGGGGGAGGGAAGTCATCTTGAAAGGAGGTATTTGCTTGTCCGCCTTTGCTCTTCTGGGAGTATTTGTTTTGGCGCTCTACACATGTAAAAATAGAAATGGCTTAGAGATGATGACACACACACACACATAACATGTTAAAACACATGTACTTGAAATTAATTTCTCTTTAATGCTAGGTGGTCTTTCTGCTTCCCTAGATGTGGTGCCACTTGTAGAATAGGGACCTGACAGATCTATGTAATACTCCCTCCATTCCCTTATGCAAGGCCACAAACTCAAATTGTAGGTACCAAGGTGAAATTTAATGACTGCTTTGCAAGTTCACTTTTCTTTTCGTTTACTGGCATCATTAATACGTCCGCATGTATGCAAGGAAGGAATTAGAAGGAAGTAGCAAATGTCATTATGACTACATGCATACAAGTATTAGAACAGTTGTACTACTAGAAAACATCATTAATTTTTGCCTCGATTATAATTAGTGGCCTTGTATAGATGCAAATTGTATTTTTCATAGTGGCCTTGTATAAGGGAATGGAGGGAGTACAATATACATACTGATTACAGGAAACACATGCATTAAAATAACAATAAATATGCTCTATGCACTACAAGGTTAATCTATGCAAGCACTAGATCAACAGTGGGAGCGAGTCATCAACATCCAATCACCTGTGTTTATAGATATGAAACACTAACTGGAAATGTATAAACCGCCAAAAAAAGGTGAAATGGAGACACTAATCTATTCAATAATCTTATACATAAGGAACTCTCTACGGTGACACTTGATTTTGAGTGGGATAATATAACGGTTCATAAAAGATCTGATCAAGCCTTCTAAAAACACAAGGGCATGCAACACGCTAATAATAATACAATGAAGTCGATTCCCAAGAAGCAAACATGTAATACAATCAGGGATCATTTCGGACTTGAGGAGGTATTTTGAAAGCTTGTCCATTTGCAAGAAGTTGATCAAGCCTACGAATGATCGAACCCAAACACACCCATAGATGACCCGCAGAGATCCATAGAGAAGATCACGAGTCACCATCGTGATGAGGAGAGATTGTGCACTCACCTTGTTTATTGTGGCACGGCATGGTGGTGCCTGGAATGGCAAGTTTACCTCCCGTGATAGCTTTATCCTTCTCCAGCTTCTCGTTCTTCCTTTTCTCTTTCTCCAGTTCTGCACGGAGACTTTCGACTTCTTCCTGCAATGCCAGATGCTTGGATTCCAGTTCACAGTATTTCTGTTCAAAAGACAGGAGATGGCAGTTAGTAATATAGTGACCAAGAGAAACTATGGATTCAAGGGATCGACCGAAATTTCAAGACAAAGAATGGTCTAATAGTACAGACTCTAACTAATTGTCAACAATCAGCCGGAGTCTCGTGGGTACACCCACTGCACTGATCGTACCCCCACGGGAAAAATCTTACCACGTACAACTCACATGATCTTATAACCTAAGTGAAGCCATGAATTTAAGATATTGGTTTTAGATTTATGAAGACAGAAATAAACTAATCCTATAGACTCTAATGTTATTTCTATCAATCGATCGGAGTCTCGTGGGCTGCACCTAGTGAGTGCGCTGAACTTGTCCCCACTGGATGAAAACATACCAGGCGCTAGTCGGATGGCAAGTCAAAAAAGTTGAACGTCCGAATGAAAATGATCGACACTTACTGTGGTACTTACTGGGTTATGAGCTTTCAGAACCTCACTTGAATTAGTTGCATCCTTCTGCTTGGAGCTCACCAGCTCGGCTGAAATCATGGCCTCTTTGCTGGCACTAACCTCGTTCTCTCGAGTACTGTCCAACGGATACAGTACATACAAAATAATGGGAGGCGTTGCAGATTGGGGCGCGGTAACCGCCAATGCACTCGGACTGGCCTGTACAATATCGGTCGGCGCTCGGACACTTGCATCCGACTGAATTTCCAGAAATTTTGGTGCCATCTCATGATCGGTGTCCATCTCCACAGGATTTCGCCTTAGACTAGGTGGATCAACGTGCATTTGAACACGCTCTTCGGCATCCTCCACAGTAATAACTTCTTGAGTGGCTACAAAAAATACAAAGCAAGAGTTCATCAGTCCTTGCTCTACTCGAATGATTGTACAACAAATAGAATACCTTTCGAAGTGACAACAGTAGCGTCATATTGTTCTTTGCCTTTGCTCGCGGTCTGCTCGCTAGCTTGGCTGTTATGACTTGTAGAAGTGGCAACCCTGCATCAGCAGAGGACATAAGATGGTTATAACATCCGAATGATCAAAGCAAGATTCAGCTACATATACTTACTTGGAGACAGCGGCCACCACATTCTTTATGTTGCAGCTAGGCTGGGCTGGCAACAACAGCTGGTCAGAGGGCGTTGGGAGATCCCCAGCAGACAAGTCCACAGAAGCCAAATCAGGTCCTTTTGCAACATCGCCATGGGACACTGCAGCAATATTGTTAGCAGACAGGTTCGTATATCAGATAAAGCCATGACAGAACTGCAGCTATCCAACCAAATACTACCAATTATCAAACCAATACACTAGTCACCATCGTGATGAGATACCCCTACATGACCGGGAGATATCCATAGAGAAATCACGAGGAACGTCAATCACTAGACACCATCGTGATGAGATGACTGTGTCGTGGGTGTAGCCATTAACTGGCAGAAGAATGGAGATTTCGGAATTGGGTGCAGCAGCCATTAATTGGCACGAGAGTGGAGAGAGCTAGACGTACAGATAGAGATGGATCCATCGATGATCAAGCAGAGAATCATGACAAACGGATCAGCCAGACGCGAGGGGGGGAAATCGACGGGTTCGTGAGCTCACCTTGGTCGACGTTATCCTTGTCGCCTCCGAGGCCGCCGACCAAGTCCTGGCCGTGGCTGCCGTGGAGGGGCGAGGAAGAGAACCCAGGCGGGCCGGCGGAAGAGAAACCAGGCGGGGCGGCGGTAGAGAGAACCTTGGACTTTGATTGCCTCATCGCCAGGCAGACGGGCGACGGGAAGTTGAGGCTGGGGGGATGCAAAATTGAGTATGATCCCATTGGCGAGGGCGAGTTGGAATTCAGACTGGCTATGGACGAACAAAGATGACCTTCCTTTTTGTCTTGTGGAGCGCCAAGACGAAGACGAAGACAGTAACGCTCTCCAGTCCATCTCTATCTATCTCTATCCTTTCATCCCTGGCCAGCATTAAGTGCTGCCAATTAATGATCATCATCTATTGCTGGGATTTTCTTAACGCCGCAGGCTGTAATGGAGCATGCATTAATCCATTCACGACGCGTAGTGGCCGCGCGCGGGGAGGATGAGGAAGCTGCGCGCGTTGGGCCGGGCTTGGGCACCACACGTAAAAAATAAAAAGTGAAGGACCATGGTGGAGCGAGAGATTGGATTCTGGTTTAACCATAAAAATATTGATTTATTTAATCCACATATGCTAAAAAAATAGTATCCATTGATTTTAATTATAACGGTTGAGATAAAAAGATGAACAAAGTTACGTAGAACATCTATTGGGTACAATCTGTCATGTACAAATAGATATGTATTTACACTGGAGCCAAACACGATTATATTAATAGGAAAAAAGGGTGTAGTCCGACGGGAGCCAAACAGGAATAACAAGGGGAAAAAAGCAGTAGTCCGGTTGGCACACGTAATAGGCACCACCGTGAGCGAGGTGCAATTTGTATTGCCGTCCAAAAGTAAAAAAACATGACATCATCGCTCATGTCATTTATCAATTAATTTTGGCAGCTTTATTTATTAACAATTTGGTAAGCATACTATATACAATAAATTTGTATCAGATACGTATGTTTTTAGATTATAGAAGTAAAAAAGGTTCTCATATACATACGTATGTCAAATTCCTTAAATAGTTAATTTTTTATCTATTATATTATCATTAAGACAGTAGAAAAAGAACGGTGGAGATTTAATGCACGTCAAAAGAAAAGGAGGTCACATGCACGTGTAGAACTTGATACTTTTCTTTCCTTTTGAAAGCGTACAATTTGATAGTTAGTTACCAGATTGATTCCTGGCCTGATTGATTTTTTGGGCAAATCAGGTTTAAGTGTCGTGATCGTATTGGGGCAGGAGATATTGTCCGATCTTATGTAGTAATAGGCAAGCCCGGCCAGCAATCTTGGTAGCACGATGAGGCCGCATATACGGCAGCCCTCCGGCAACCCAGCGTGGATCTGGGGCGCTACATGTCTTGGTAGCAGGCACTTCGTACTGGCAGGATCCACACCCACCATGAACCTCTGACAGGCAAGAGATTCAGCATGTCATGACAGCATCTCATCGAGTACAAAAGAAATTCAGTGTCCGTTGTGCGTGCAAAGGAGGAAGAGGAGGTAGCGATACTTGATATGGTCGTTAGCCTTTACAACTTTGGCAGGATCCAAATCCACCATGAACCTTCAGCATGCCATGGCAACATCTAATAGATCACCTAAAGAAGGATCGTGATGCCACAAATCCCACAAAAAATTCTGACTCCACTGTGGGTGCAAAGGAGGAAAAGGAGAAAGCAATACACTATCGGCTGGGCAAGCGAGAGATCCAACATGTCATGACAGCCTCATCCACCATGAACCTTTAGCATGCCATGACAACATCTGATAGACGACCTAAAGAAGGACTGTGATGCCACAAATCCCAACAAAAATTCAGAGTCCACCATGGGTGCAAAGGAGGAAAAGGAGAAAGTGGTACTTCTGTGGGCTGGGCAAGCGAGAGATTCAAAATGTCATGACAGCATCTCATCGAGCAGCTAAAGAAAGATCGTGATGGCCAAAATCCCACAAGAAATCGATTGTCCACTGTGCATGTAAAGAAGGAAGAGGAAAAAGCGACAGTTCTGTGGGCCGTGGTGGTTCCTCAGCTCCGCGGAAGCTAAAGTGATACTTCTGTGGGCTTTGATCGTTCCTCGCGCTTCAAGGAATCTAAAATGATACTTCTATGGGCTGTTGTCTAGGAGATTGAGGTAGCAATAATCTTACCATGTTGACCTCTACTCTGCAGAAGCTAATGAGTTTCTGGACTCTATCAGGCTCACACACGAGACTCTCAAAAAAAGAATAAAAGAAGGTTAGCCTTTTTTTTGCGGAAAAACAAGGTTAGCCTGTTGACTAAACCATTCATAACAAACACAAATTTAACCATGTATCTAGGAGGACTAAATATATTTCATTGTCATCTATAGCTAATATGAAACTGGTGGGATATAATATGATGTTTCATTGCCAAAAAATTGTACAAAATTCATACCACATGGCGAACTTATAGAAATAAATAGGGTACAGAGGGCAAAACAAGAAGGGAGTAACGGATCTGAATATGGACATTCTACACACGCTGCACCTTTTTCCTATAGAGGAACTAATTTAACTGATGAAGAAACCCAATTAACAAAACTCTTCGAAGAAAACAAAAGCACCTTTTATGTGCAAGGTGCGCATAGTAGAAGCATGCGCAGGTATGCCACCGCGTTAACCCAAAAACACAAGTGCAATTGACGGTGGATAAAGGCAAGAAAGATTTATGTATGAATCATCTATTGTTCATATGTAATTAACCCCAAAAATGTTGATGGAAGACGGACACCAAAAGATGTGTAGTGGAAGAGGAAAAACTAAGAATTTGTATATTCATATCCAATATTGGTTAGTTGTGGGTCTAACAAATGGAAGGACAAGGAAGGAAATACGCGTACCAAAATTACTATATTAGCATGTGTGGAAGCATGTCCAGACATTATAATGCACAAAACAACAACAATGATGATGTTACAGTTGTACTATACACTAATGTTAGAATTTAATGTTGGTTGAGATGTTTTAAAAAGTGCAGATCGAATACACAAAACAATTGATTAGAAGATGATAAGGAATAGTTAAAAAAAACGTACCAAGCACTATATTCCCTCATGGTAAGATAACATAATAATGTTTGTTTTTCAGTTGTCACATACCAAGTAAGTTACCAAGAACTTAATTTATACAGTAAAAAGTTCAGTGAGTACACTAATATTCCCTCATGGTAAGATAACATAATTAGAACAATCACAAATGAGGTTCACACTTTGTAGACGATAACTTTTATGTGATTTTACGTTCTACGAGCTACCGACATCTCAATGACAATATAGATACAAAAAGAAATAGAACATCTAGCCGCGCAAATGCGCGGGTTACCCTGCTAGTTTTATAAAATTTGAAAATATGCCTTTGGAAGTAGCCAACCACGGCAGCACAACAGACATAATGGGCAGCCGGTCACGGCAGCACAACAACATCATGTAGGAGCGCCAAAGCGCCAAGGAGAGATCTAAAAGTGGAGCACGATCAGGATGTACAATGAAATCATGCCCCAGCGTAGTCTCGGCTGAGGCGACAGGGGCGGAAATCTCGCCCGCGCCGCCGGGCCACCTTCCCGTCCCCACTTCCCCCATCGCCGTCGCCACAGGAGGCCGTCGGGCTAAGCTCAGGCGGAGGACAGCGGCGGCGGGGTCGACTTCCTTGTGTCAAGCCACGGGGGCTCGGGATGGGGAGGGTTTACCCCCTTCTTCTACGCCAGCCCAGGATCCATCGATGGCTTTAGCTGTGTTGCCGGCAGGCCTCTAGGCTTCCTTCTCCGGCGTGACGGCTTCTTGGCAGCGTCTCTCGCAGGTGGCAGCCGCGGCAACTTCGTCGATGGGCGCCTGGTCCTCGGCCCAGCTGCTCTTCTCCGACGGGTCGGGGTGGGTTCGCACACCCCCCCCCTCCGCGCATTCCTTGTTGGGCGCGCCCCGAGGTCGGGCCGGGGCGTGCTGGTCTTTGCTGGCTGGTGTTTGGCGCTGCAGTGGTGGGATGCTAGAACTGGCCGAATCTGGCCTGTCGGTGTCTTCTTGTACGGCGGGGAGGTACGGTGGTTGGTGGCTCTCCGGTGCTGCTGGCGCTATGGCTCTGCGACAGGTGGGCGGGTCATCGGAGGTGCAATGTGTGAGGGTGCTAATGGTGTTGGGTATCCTCCGGGCAAAAGCATGCGCGGTCTTGCTGGCCGGTGGCGTCGACGTCTATGGGCATCGTTTAACCTCCTTGGAGGCGTTGTTGTGGAGTCCCGCATCCTCTTGCACCCTCTAATCTTGCTCTTCGGGTGAAAGCTTAAGGCCCAGTTGGGTCAAGCGACGCCGTCGATATCGTCGCTTCCCTCTTGGGGGTGTCGCCTTGAAGAGCTTCGAATCCCATATGTGCGCTCCATGGGCTGGACGCTCGTGACATTGCGGTCGGTAGGTGCCCATCCGGCAATGCGGATGTTCACGCGGCTTCCTGTACTCCCTCCGTCCTTAAAAGAGTGTACTTCCAACTTTATTGGAAAGTCAAACTTTTTTATATTTGACCGTATTTATACAATAATAAAGCAACATTTATGCCATCAAATTAGTAGCATTAGATTCATGATAAAATATATTTTCGTCATATAGCTATTTGGTTTCACAAGCATTGACATATTTTTGCACAAACTCGGTCAAACTTTGAGATAGTTTGACCCTCCAACAAAGTTGGAAGTACACTCCTTCAAGGACGGAGGGAGTATGTTGGACCGATGGCGGCTTCGGGCGGAGTCAGGTTTGGATGATGGTTCTTGGTAGACGGTCTCTTCCAGCGTGTTTAAGGAATCGTCGTGCCTCGCTTTGTCCTCCTAAATTTGGAGCTGATGAGGAGGGGCCCTTGCGGTGACGATGACACGAGACGGGTGGCTGGTTCTCGCGTTGGCTTGGCGCAAGCCCAATGCTTTTCTCATGCAATGCCCGTCAACAGAGTCGGAGCTTGCTAGTCGCCGCCGCGTGTGGCTGACAGTTTGGCATAGGCCCACACAGGCTTCGACGCTTGTTTGTGGTGGGGGCTTCTTCGGTGTTCTTTGATGGTGGAGTCGGAGTGGCCCTCACGAAGGCGTGATGATGATGATGCCAAACTGTAACCTTGACGACACTTTTCTCCTCAGTGGTGTGTGTGCGTTCTTGTGTGGGTTGCCATGTCACCCTGTGTGCCCTCTTGTTGCAGGCATGTTGTAATGGTTTTCACCCTGTTTTCCATTAATTAACCAGGAAATTCTCTTCAACCTTTTTAATGAATCGGGGCCCTAAGGTGAATAGGGAGTAGCAAACTAGGACGTGGGTCACGTTGAGTCGGACATGCAATGAGAAACGATGCTCTACCACTATGGTACTAGACACTACATATGGAGATGAGAAGGAGCGATTAGGGGACAACATTCCCAATGTCACACCAACAATGACAAGTGGGGTGCAGCAAAAATGAATTCGTAGCATTGATATTACATGTATCTACGATGACACTCATAATGCATTATATCTTAAGCTATATCATATGCAACAAATGTACTTTTAGATATAGCTCTTTCAAAAGATTACATCTCATTGTTGAATCTAGAAAAACTCTCATTTAATGTATTTTGTGCGAGAAAAGTATGATTTGTGTTAGTTTTGATGCTAAGATTGACTGTTTATGACCAGTCTTTGTTTTGTGAAGAAAACATCGTATCCTACCGTAACATTACCTTTCGGTTTGTGGCTCACATCTGTTTTTGTGTGGTTGGAAGAAGACTCCCTGTATGATGCGGAGCATCCTTCGGTCATCCCCATGGACTCTACTTCGACTCATCAAGCACCATGTGAACCTATGACAAGAGCTCGCACAAAGGACATTGAAACCAAGGTGAACTCATTCCTCTACAATATTGATATGGGATATAGATGGAACTTGGATGCTACCTCGCCAAAGGTCACTATATGTCATTAGGTACGAAGACAACCTCCGCCAATCAGTCGAGCACCCCCAACGGCTAGTAGAAGGACCCCAAGGCCACAAGGAAGACAAAGGTGACAATCAAGACGAAGGTTGCACCTCCAAGGAGACCTCGTGCGCACGGGCCTCCTAGACCCCGTGCCCAAGGGATACCCAGAAACCTTCTGGAAGTGAAGAGGCGCACCCCCGTGCGCACGGCCACCATACCCCGTGTCCACGGGCCTCGCCGCTGTAGCACCCCGTGCGCACTGGCGTGTACCGTGCCCATGGGACACCCATGTGCACGGGCCTCACTTACCCCGTGCGCATGGCCCTCCCAGATTTCGGCCGTGGATCTCCTATTTCGGCCCCAACTCGTCCCTTTCATCCTCCCCTCTATATATTTCGAGCCAAGGACATGTTTTAGGGTTAGCAAAGTATTATGAGACATAGAGAGAGCTTTGCTCCTTGTATCACTCCTTTAAGAGATCAAGACCTCCTAGGAGAAGATCCCTAGTGGATATCAAGACCCCTACAGGGGAAGGATCTCTCTAGATCATCAAGACCTCATCTCTTCTAGGATTTGAGACGAACTTTACCATTTGTGCTTGTTTTCCTTGGACCGATCTTGTATACTTGTGGATCTCAACTTTTTTATTCTAGTGGATGCGTGACTGGGTTTTGTTTGAGAGATTTCCCCTTTTGTGTTATTCGTGTTCATCCCTTTTTTTCCTCCAAGTGTGAAACAATCTCCACTTAGGGTTCCACTCTACATCACTATAAGCTTAGTAGTTATCTCCTCTGATCCACCCATGCCAGTCATTTGGCTGTTGTGCTTGACAACTTCCTATGGTACCATGATTGTTTTTGACCAGTCTTTGTTATGCATAAGACAGATACAAACTACAAGTTGAACTGACAAGCTCTTGATGTTTTTGTTGCATCTACGGTGCAATATGTCTTAGTGTTGTATCTAAAACAACCTTCATTTAATGTCTATTAAGAGAAAAGTTATTAAAGTAGTACGATTATGAGTAGCAAAATTCAGTACAAGTCTAGAATTTTTTACCAGAAGGACAACCTGCCGAGTGGTATTTGCAGAAAAGACCAGCTCTAGACGCAATTGTCAGAACTACGGTGGCAGCGCGTGTGCTAGCCGACTCATCGCACCTGTTGCAATGGGTGGAAGCGGCAAGCCCTGCCGCCGCGGAGGAATGCGGCATGTGACCGGTAACAGGAATCTAAGGATGCGCCTGAGCCGCGACGGAACGGGGCCACGCTGGTGGGCCAAGTCGCCACCACCCCAGGCGGCTAGCACTATTGCTGCGGCGTGCGATGCAACAACACCACGGGCCATCGGTTGGTGCCTTTGGACTCGTTGTGCTAACAGTTCTCGTGTGGCTCTGGAATCTGCGTTGGTTTCTTTATATGAGGCAGCTAGTGCCTCATTTTGCTTGGCTGCCAGCTCACTCCTCTCCTCTCTGCGCTCTAAGTGACCTATCACACTGAGAAAAACAGCTCATATAGCATCACTGATTGCAATTTTGATCTATTTCAAGGCCGGTTTAGAAGATGTTGAAGTTGAAGAAAATTATATCAAGGTGTGGGCTACCGATGCTGGTGTCTTGCTGATTTTCACCATGGTGCTGGTGTGGCTGTTGTGTCTAGGAGTACATTGTATCTTTGCCGCTTTCTGCTTTCTTCTTGTGTATCTGTTTGATGTAATACTGGCCGGTTGATGGCTTCGTTAATTCAAAGCCAGGCGAGGCTTGAGCCCTATCTCGGGTTTGGCTTAGTCTTTTCTCTAAATTAGTACATTGTATCAATCCATTTTTGTTGGTTTCATTCACACGTATGCTACATTTGGTCTATCAGATTAGTGCCTAAATAAGTATGCTCTGTTCTTTTTGTATTAGTTGAGCACAATCATTTGAAGCATTTTGACTAGGATTTTTGGGAGAAGCGAACTAAGAAGTTGAACATGGCCGTAAAAGCTACAGTAGTATCCAGAGATTGGATCTGGCAGGAGGAGCACAAAATCGTCGCCGGTGCCGTGACTGGATGGATGCCATGATCACGCGAAGTGCCATCATGCCATCAATCATGTGAAATGTGACACCGCTCGCCGGTCCACTTCCGCCGATAGGGGCAGCGGGCTGCTGTTCAGCCCACCCTCAGCAACCAACAAACCATCTCTCGCTGGCGAGAGTCAATTAACTCCCGCCACATCAGGACTGAAGCCGTTCCGCAAATGGCACTCAAGACTCAAGAAAACCAGCTTCTTCGACTTCGACGAACATTGCATCACCATGACACTGTTCCTCATGCGTCAAGGCCAAGCGACTCCCCAATAAATGTGCAGATAAATGATCGAAATGGCCACAATGTTTATGTGCTTCCTGTGGTGTGGCGCATTGAAAACCTCCAACGGGATCGACCAGGCCATCCATCATCCATGATCCATCCGTCCGTTCCAAGCACTGATGATCGGTTAAAGTTGTCAACTTGTAGCATCCCTGCGTTTGGCGTTCGTGCCAAGCTCTACCTGGCAGCGCATGCCGTCAGTGCAAGAACGACCCCAACCAACGTCGGTCGATGCTTCCGCTTGGCATGGGTGCCGGGAGTGTCCATATCCATATGGGCCTATCTATGGCAAATTTAACAATTTTGACTTGTGGACGAAATCATTTCACAAAACGATCTGCCTTGAAAATAATTCACTCAGCTGACCGTTTTGTGTGGCGCCTGACACGGAGGCTCCACACCCTACGGTGCAGCGCCTAGCTCGCAGGCGTTGCACGTCTGTCCATTGTGGCATCCCCGAGGCCCGCACCGAACAGTGCAGCGCCTCCGAGCTAGGCGCCACACATGTAATGTGCAGCGCTTAGCCCGTAGGCGTTGCACTGTGACTTAGATGCAGCCCGCTCGCTCTCCCCCATCCCACCCCTTCCGTTCAGTTACAGAAGCAGTGGCGGTTGTTGCTGCCTCCTCTCCCCCTCTCAATCCTCTCTTCCAAATCTTTCAGATCTGACGATTTGGTCCGTGGATTTCTTCACCAATCCATCCTAGAAGGTACTCTCCTTCGATCCCCTTCTTTCTATCCATATAATGTATCTTATTTTGAAGATTTATGGAATCTTTGTTTGATTAGATTAGAATATTGCATGTATATAGATTTGTGGAACCCTTGTTTGATTAGATTAGAATGTTGCATGCAAATTTTTTGGACTTCAAGATTTGTAGATGATATGTAATTATTTTGTAACCCTAGTTTAGTTTATTTGTATTGAAAAGATATGCTTTGGATATATATGTTGAGATGTCATTTGTATTGAAAAGATATTTGTATTGAATCTCGCATAAAGTAGGCCTAGTTTAGTTTATTTCTATTGAACAGATATTCGTATTGACAAGAATGCTTTGGATACATATGTTGAGATGTTATTTACATGAAACCATTATAGAACATTATATTGTTTTGGATACATATGTTGAGATGTTACTTGTTTGAAATTTGTAGGATAGTTTGGCTTCTCGATGATCACTGGGACCATAAACACCGGGTGTACTTTATGTCGGTGCAGCAGCGGGTAATAATGAAAGTGGTCGGTATTATGAATTTCGTGTTTATTTCAAACACAAATGCCCCATATGTAATTTTTTGATTTGCTTGTTTGTAGTAGCTTCAACATCTGAAGATTCGGTCTCACGGGATCAACCTTGGGGGGATACACTATGATGAGCGGTACACACCGTATGTAAGGGAGACATGACTCCTCCCTTTCATTCAGTTGGTCAGCCAGTCGACGCCACCCCTCAATGCTGCAGCAATCATGATACGTCTCCAACATATCTATAATTTTTTATTGTTCCATGCTATTATATTATCTGTTTTGGATGTTTTATATGCATTTATATGCTATTTCATATTATTTTGGGGACTAACCTATTAACCTAGAGCCTAGTGCCAGTTCCTGTTTCTTTTCTTGTTTTTGAGTTTCGCAGAAAAGGGATACCAAACGGAGTCCAAACGGAATAAAACCTTCGCAATGATTTTTCTTGGACCAGAAGACAACTAGGAGACTTGGAGATGAAGTCGGAGGAGCCACGAGGCGGCCACAAGGACGGAGGGCGCGCCCCCACCCTTCTGGGTCCCTCGTGCACCTCCTGACCTAATTCTTTCGCCTATATATACCAATAAATCCCCAAACCACCAGGGGAGTCCACGAAAACACTTTCCACCATCGCAACCTTCTGTACCCGTGAGATCTCATCTAGAGGACTTTTCCGGCGTCCTGCCGGAGGGGGATTCGATCATGGAGGGCTTCTACATCAACTCTATTGCCCTTCCGATGAAGCGTGAGTAGTTTACCTCAGACCTACGGGTCCATGGATAGTAGCTAGATGGCTTCTTCTCTCTCTTTTAATCTCAATACCATGTTCTCCTCGATGTTCTTGGATATCTATTCGATGTAATACTCTTTTACGGTGTGTTTGCCGATGAATCGTGGATTTATGATCAGTTTATCTATGAATATTATTTGAATCTTCTCTGAATTATTTTATGCATGATTTGATATCTTTGTAATTCTATTCGAACAATCAGTTTGGTTTGGCCAACTAGATTGGTTTTCTTGCAGTGGGAGAAGTGCTTAGCTTTGGGTTCAATCTTGCGGTGTCCTTTCCCAGTGACAGTAGGGGCAGCAAGTCACGTATTGTATTGTTGCCACCGAGGATAAAAAGATGGGTTTTTCATCATATTGCTTGAGTTAATTCCTCTACATCATGTCATCTTACTTAATGCATTACTCTGTTCTTTATGAACTTAATACTCTAGATGCATGCTGGATAGTGGTCAATGTGGAGTAATAGTAGTAGATGCAGAATCATTTCGGTCTACTTGACACGGACATGATGCCTATATTCATGATCATTCCCTTAGATATCGTCATAACTTTGCGCTTTTCTATCAATTGCTCGACAGTAATTTGTTCACCCACGTATTATTTGCTATCATGAGAGAAGCCTCTAGTGAAACCTATGCCCCCGGGTCTAATTTCCATCATACAAGTTCTATTTTCCATCATATAAGTTTCTGATCTATAATTTTAGTTTTCACTTTACTGTTTTGCAATCTTTTACTTTCCGATCTATAAACCAAAAATACCAAAAATATTTACTTTACTGTTTATCTATCTCTATCAGATATCACTTTTGCAAGTAACCGTGAAGGGATTGACAACCCCTTTATCGCGTTGGGTGCAAGTTGTTGTTGGTTTGTGCAGGTATTCGATGACTTGTGTGTTGTCTCCTGATACGTCTCCAACGTATCTATAATTTTTGATATATTCATGCCATGTTTATAATATTTTTACATGATTTTGGTATGATTTGGTTAGAACTAACCCGGACTGGCGTTGTTTTCAGCAGAACTACCGTGGTGTTGTTTTTGTGCAGAAATAAAAGTTCTCGGAATGCGTTGAAAATCAACGGATATTTTTTCTGGAAAATATAAAAAATACTGGAACGAAGAGTTATCGGAGAGGAGTCCCGTGGGCCCAACGAGGGTGGAGGGCGCGCCCACCCCCTGGGGCGCGCCCCTGTGCCTCGAGGACTCTCTGTGGGTCCCCCTGACTTGTTCTCGACACCAATCTCTCCTATAAATCTCCAAACCTCCCGAAAGAAACCTAGATCGGGAGTTCCGCTGCCGCAAGCCTCTGTAGATACCAAAAACCAATCGGGACCCTGTTCTGGCACCCTGCTGGAGGGGGGATCCATCACCGGTGGCCATCTTCATCATCCCGGCGTTCTCCATGACGAGGAGGGAGTAGTTCACCCTCGGGCTGAGGGTATGTACTAGTAGCTATGTGTTTGATATCTCTCTCTCTCTCTCTCCTGTGTTCTTGATGTGGCACGATCTTGATGTATCGCAAGCTTTGCTACTATAGTTGGATCTTATGATGTTTCTCCCCTTCTACTCTCTTGTAATGGATTGAGTTTTCCCTTTGAAGTTATCTTATCGGATTGAGTCTTTAAGGATTTGAGAACACTTGATGTATGTCTTGCATGTGCTTATCTGTGGTGACAATGGGATATTCATGTGATCTACTTGATGTATGTTTTGGTGATCAACTTGCAGGTTCAGTGACCTTGTGAACTGATGCATAGGGGTTGGCACACGTTTTCGTTTTGACTCTCCGGTAGAAACTTTGGGGCACTCTTTGAAGTTCTTTGTGTTGGTTGAATAAATGAATCTGAGATTGTGTGATGTATATCGTATAATCATACCCACGGATATTTGCGGTGACATTGGAGTATCTAGGTGACATTAGGGTTTTGGTTGATTTGTGTCTTAAGGTGTTATTCTAGTATGAACTCTAGGATAGAGCGAACGGAAAGAATAGCTTCATGTTATTTTACTATGGACTCTTGAATAGATCGATCAGAAAGGATAACTTTGAGGTGGTTTCGTACCCTATAATAATCTCTTCATTTGTTCTCTGCTATTAGTGACTTTGGAGTGACTCTTTGTTGCATGTTGAGGGATAGTTATATGATCCAGTTATGTTATTATTGTTGAGAGAACTTGCACTAGTGAAAATATGAACCCTAGGCCTTGTTTTGAAGCATTGCAATACCGTTTGTGCTCAATTTTATCATTAATTACCTTGCTATTTTTATATTTTCACATTACAAAAACCCATATCTACCATTCATATTGTACTTGTATCACCATCTCTTCGCCGAACTAGTGCACCTATGCAATTTGCTATTGTATTGGGTGTGTTGGGGACACAAGAGACTCTTTGTTATTTGGTTGCAGGGTTGTTTGAGAGAGACCATCTTCATCCTACGCCTCCTGCGGATTGATAAACCTTAGGTCATCCACTTGAGGGAAATTTGCTACTGTCCTACAAACCTTTGCACTTGGAGGCCCAACAACATCTACAAGAAGAAGGTTGCATAGTAGACATCAAGCTCTTTTCTGGCGCCGTTGTCGAGGAGGTGAGTGCATGAAGGTATATCTTTAGATCTTGCAATCGAATCTTTTAGTTTCTTGTTTTATCACTAGTTTAGTATATAAAAGAAAACTACAAAAAATGGAATTGAGGGTGCCTCATATGCTTCATCTTTGTAATGTCTTTCGTGAAAAAAAGGACTCCGATAATTGTGCCAAAGTGTTAGAAGAAGAATGCAATAAAATGTTTGGCACTAAATATTTGAATGATGATCATGAAGGAAATATGCCCTAGAGGCAATAATAAAGTTACTATTTATCTCCTTATTTCATGACAAATGTTTATTATTCATGCTAGAATTGTATTAACTGGAAACTTAGTACATGTGTGAATACATAGACAAACATAGTGTCACTAGTATGCCTCTACTTGACTAGCTCGTTAATCAAAGATGGTTAAGTCTCCTAACCAAAGACATGAGTTGTCATTTGATTAACAGGATCACATCATTAGAAAATGATGTTATTAACTTGACCCATTCCGTTAGCTTAGCACTTGATCATTTAATATGTTGCTATTGCTTTCTTCATGACTTATACATGTTCCTATGACTATGAGATTATGCAACTCCCGTTTACCGGTGGAACACTTTGTGTGCTACCAAACGTCACAACGTAACTGGGTGATTATAAAGGAGCTCTACAGGTGTCTCCGAAGGTACATGTTGAGTTGGCGTATTTCGAGATTAGGATTTGTCACTCCGATTGTCGGAGAGGTATCTCTGGGCCCTCTCGGTAATGTACATCACTATAAGCCTTGCAAGAAATGTAGCTAATGAGTTAGTTGCGGGATGATGCATTACATAACGAGTAAAGAGACTTGCCGGTAACGAGATTGAACTAGGTATTGAGATACCGACGATCGAATCTCGGGCAAGTAACATACCTATGACAAAGGGAACAACATATGTTGTTATGCGGTTTGACCGATAAAGATCTTCATAGAATATGTGGGAGCCAATATGAGCATCCAGGTTCTGCTATTTGTTATTGAGCGGAGACGTGTCTCGGTCATGTCTACATTGTTCTCGAACACGTAGGGTCCGCACGCTTAAAGTTCGGTGACGATTTATATTACGAGTTTATGTGTTTTGATGTACCGAAGGTAGTTCGGAGTCCCGGATGAGATCGGGGGAATGACGAGGAGTCTCGAAATGGTCGAGACGTAAAGATCGATATATTGGACGGCTATATTCAGACTTCGGAAAGGTTCCGAATGATTCGGGTATTTTTCAGAGTACCGGAGAGTTACGGGAATTCGTATTGGGCCTTAATGGGCCATATAGGAAAGGAGAGAAAGGCCTCAAAGGGTCCCCATGGACTGGTCCGAATTGGACTAGGGAGGTGGGGGGGCGCCCCCTTCCTTCCTTCTCCTTTTTCCTTCCTTTCTCCTACTCCCACAAGGAAAGGAGGAGTCCTACTCCCGGTGGGAGTAGGACTCCCCCCTTGGCGTGCCCTCCTCCTTGGCCGGCCGCCTCCCCCCTTGCTCCTTTATATACGGGGGCAGGAGGGCACCTCTAGACACAACAATTGATCCTTGAGATCTATTAGCCGTGTGTGGTGCCCCCTCCACCATATTCCACCTCGATAATATCGTAGCGGTGCTTAGGCAATGCCCTGCGTCGGTAGAACATCAAGATCGTCACCACGCCGTCGTGCTAACGGAACTCTCCCTCGAAGCTCGGCTGGATTAGAGTTCGATGGACGTCATCGAGCTGAACATGTGCTGAACTCGGAGGTGCCGTGCGTTCGGTACTTGATCGGTCGGATCGTGAAGACGTACGACTACACCAACCGCGTTGTTCTAACGCTTCCGCTTTTGGTCTACGAGGGCTCGTGGACAACACTCTCCCCTCTCGTTGCGATGCATCACCATGATCTTGCGTGTGCGTAGGAAATTTTTGAAATTACTACTTTCCCGAACAGTGGCATCCGAGCCAGGTTTTATGCATAGATGTTATTTGCACGAGTAGAACACAAGTGAGTTGTGGGTGATACAAGTCATACTGCTTACCAACATGTCATACTTTGGTTCGGCGGTATTGTTGGATGAATCGGCCCGGACCGACATTACGCGTACGCTTATGCAAGACTGGTTCTACCGACGTGCTTTGCACATAGGTGGCTGGCAGGTGTCAGTTTCTCCAACTTTAGTTGAACCAAGTGTGGCTACGCCCGGTCCTTGAGAAGGTTAAAACAATACTAACTTGACGAACTATCGTTGTGGTTTTGATGCGTAGGTAAGAACGGTTCTTTCTCAGCCCGTATCAGCCACGTAAAACTTGCAACAACAAAGTAGAGGACGTCTAACTTGTTTTTGCAGGGCATGTTGTGATGTGATATGGTCAAGACGTGATGCTATATTTTATTGTATGAGATGGTCATGTTTTGTAACCGAGTTATCGGCAACTGGCAGGAGCCATGTGGTTGTCGCTTTATTGTATGCAATGCAATCGCCCTGTAATTGCTTTACTTTATCACTAAGCGGTAGCGATAGTCGTAGAAGCAATAGGTGGCGAAACGACAACGATGCTACGATGGAGATAAAGGTGTCACGCCGGTGACGATGGTGATCATGACGGTGCTTTGGAGATGGAGATCACAAGCACAAGATGATGATGGCCATATCATATCACTTATATTGATTGCATGTGATGTTTATCCTTTATGCATCTTATTTTGCTTTGATTGACGGTAGCATTATAAGATGATCTCTCACTAAATTTTAAGGTATAAGTGTTCTCCCTGAGTATGCATCGTTGCGACAGTTCTTCGTGCTGAGACACCACGTGATGATCGGGTGTGATAGGCTCTACATTCAAATACAACGGGTGCAAAACAGTTGCACACGCACAATACTCAGGTTAAACTTGACGAGCCTAGCATATACAGATATGGCCTCGGAACACTGAGACCGAAAGGTCGAGCATGAATCATATAGTAGATATGATCAACATAGTGATGTTCACAATTGAAAACTACTCCATCTCACGTGATGATCGGACATGGTTTAGTTTATTTGGATCACGTGATCACTTAGATGATTAGAGGGATGTCTATCTAAGTGGGAGTTCTTAAGTAATATGATTAAATTGAACTTTAATTTATCATGAACTTGGTCCAGATAGTATTTTGCAAATTATGTTGTAGATCAATAGCTCGCATTGTTGCTTCCCTATGTTTTATATGTGTTCCTAGAGAAAACTAAGTTGAAAGATGATAGTAGCAATGATGCGGATTGGGTCCGTGATATGAGGTTTATCCTCATTGCTGCAGAGAAGAATTATGTCCTTAATGCACAGCTAAGTGACAGACCTATTGCAGGAGCAGATGCAGACGTTATGAACGTTTGGCTAGCTCAATATGATGACTACTTGATAGTTTAGTGCACCACGCTTAACGGCTTAGAATCGGGACTTCAAAGACGCTTTGAACGTCATGGACCATATGAGATGTTCCAGGAGGTGAAGTTAATATTTCAAGCAAATAACCGAGTTGAGAGATATGAAGTCTCTAACAAGTTCTATAGCTAAAAGATGGAGGAGAATTGCTCAACTAGTGAGCATGTGCTCAGATTGTTTGGGTACTACAATCGCTTGAATCAAGTGGGAGTTAATCTTCCAGATAAGATAGTGATTGACAGAGTTCTCTAGTCACCATCACCAAGTTACTGGAACTTCGTGATGAACTATAGTATGCAAGGGATGACGAAAACGATTCCCGAGCTCTTCGTGATGCTGAAATCAATGAAGGTAGAAATCAAGAAGAAGCATCAAGTGTTGATGATTGACAAGACCACTAGTTTCATGAAAATGGCAAAGGGAAAGAAAGGGAACTTCAAGTAGAATGGCAAGAAAGTTGTCACTCCCACGAAGAAGCCCAAAGCTGAACCAAAGCCTGAAACTGAGTGCTTCTACTGCAAAGGAAATGGTCACTAGAAGTGGAAATGCCCCGAATATTTGGTAGATAAGAAGGATGGCAAAGTGAACAAGGGTATATTTGATATACATGTTATTGATGTGTACCTTACTAGTGTTTATAGTAACCCCTGGGTATTTGATACTTGTTCAGTTGCTAAGATTAGTAACTCGAAACAGGAGTTATAGAATAAACAGAGACTAGTTGAGGGTGAAGTGACAATGTGTGTTGGAAGTAGTTCCAAGATTGATATGATCATCATCGCACACTCCCTACACTTTTGAGATTAGTGTTGAACATAAATAAATGTTATTTGGCGTTTGCGTTGAGCATGAATATGATTTGATCATGTTTATTGCAATATGGTTATTCATTTAAAGTCAGAGAATAATTGTTGTTATGTTTACATGAATAAAACCTTCGATGGTCATACACCCAATGAAAATAGTTTGTTGGATCTCGATCGTAGTGATACACATATTCATAATATTGATGCCAAAAGATGCAAAGTTGATAATGATAGTGCAACTTATTTGTGGCACTGTCGTTTGGGTCATATCGGTGTAAAGCGCATGAAGAAACTCCATAAAGATGGACTTTTGGAGTCACTTGATTATGAATCATTTGATGGTTGCAAACCATGCCTTATGGGCAAGATGACTAAAACTCCGTTCTACGGAACAATGGAACGAGCTAATAACTTATTGGAAATAATACATACTGATGTATGCAGTCCGATGAGTATTGATGCTCGTGACGAGTATCGTTATTTTCTGACCTTCACAGATGATTTGAGCAGATATGGGTATATCTACTTAATGAAACACAAGTCTGAAACATTTGAAAAGTTCAAAGAATTTCAGAGTGAAGTGGAGAATCATCGTAACAAGAAAATAAAGTTTCTACAATCTGATCATAGAGAAGAATATTTAAGTTACGAGTTTGGCCTTCATATAAAACAATGTGGAATAGTTTCACAGCTCACGCCACCTGGAACAACACAGTGTTATGGTGTGTCCGAACGTTGTAACCGCACTTTATTAGATATGGTGCGATCTATGATGTCTCTTATCTGTTTACCATTATCGTTTTGGGGTTATGCATTAGAGACAACTGTATTCACGTTAAATAGGGCACCATCTAAATCCATTGAGACGACACCGTATAAACTATGGTTTAGCAATAAACCTAAGCTGTCGTTTCTTAAAGTTTGGAGTTGCGATGCTTATGTGAAAAAGTTTTCAACCTGATAAGATCGAACCCAAATCGGAGAAATGCATCTTCATAGGATACCCAAAGGAGATTGTTGGGTACACCTTCTAATCACAGATCCAAAGGCAAAATATTCGTTGCTAAGAATGGATCCTTTCTAGAGAAGGAGTTTCTCTCGAAAGAAGTGAGTGGGAGGAAAGTAGAGCTTGATAAGGTAATTTGTACCTTCTCCCGAATTGGAAAGTAGTTCATCACAGAAATTAGTTCCAGTGATTCCTACACCAATTAGTGAGGAAGCTAGTGATGATGATCATGAAACTTCAGATTAAGTTACTACAAAACCTCGTAGGTCTTCCAAAGTACAGTCCGCACGAGAGTGGTACGGTAATCCTGTTCTGGAAGTCATGTTACTAGACCATGATGAACCTACGAACTATGAGGAAGTGATGATGATCCCAGATTCCGCGAAATGGCTTGAAGGCCATGAAATCTGAGATGAGATCCATGTATGAGAACAAAGTGTGGACTTTGGTGGACTTGCCTAGTGATCGGCAAGCCATAGAAAATAAATGGATCTTCAAGAGGAAGACAAACGCTGATAGTAGTGTTACTATCTACAAAGCTCGACTTGTCACAAAAAAGGTTTTTCAACAAGTTCAAGGTGTTCAATATGATGAGATTTTCTCACTCGTATCGATGCTTAAGTCTGTCCGAATCATGTTAGCAATTGCCACATTTTATGAAATTTGGCAAATGGATGTCGAAACTGCATTCCTTAATGGATTTATTAAAGAAGAGTTGTATATGATACAACCAGAAGGTTTTGTCAATCCTAATGGTGCTAACAAAGTGTGCAAGCTCCAGTGATCCATCTATGGACTGATGCAAGCATCTTGGAGTTGGAATATACGCTTTGATGAGTTGATCAAAGCATACGGTTTTATACAGACTTTTGGAGAAGCCTGTATTTACAAGAAAGTGAGTGGGAGCTCTGTAGCATTTTCTAAAACTATATGTAGATGACATATTGTTGATTGGAAATGATATATAAATTTTGGATAGCATAAAAGGATACTTGAATAAGAGTTTTCCAAAGAAAGACCTTGGTGAAGCTGCTTACACATTGATCATCAAGATCTATAGAGATAGATCAAGACGCTTGATGAGATTTTTCAATGAATACATACCTTGATAAGATTTTGAAGTAGTTCAAAATAGAATAGTCAAAGAAGGAGTTCTTGCCTGTCTTGCATGGTGTGAAGTTGAGTAAGACTCAAAACCCGACTATGGCAGAACATAGAAAGAGAATGAAAAGTCA
The DNA here is from genome assembly GCF_018294505.1 of Triticum aestivum. NCBI lineage: Eukaryota > Viridiplantae > Streptophyta > Magnoliopsida > Poales > Poaceae > Triticum > Triticum aestivum. The sequence goes on from NC_057801.1 coordinate 787,932,598, forward strand.
TTCCCTATGCCTCAGTCATAGGTTCTATAAAGTATGCTATGATGTGTACCAGACCTATTGTATACCTTGCTCTGTGTTTGGCAAGCGAGTACAATTTTGATCTAAGAGTAGATCACTAGACAACGGTCAAGAATATCCTTAGTGAGGACTAAGGAAATATTTCTCGATTATGGAGGTGATAAAAGAGCCCGTCGTAAAGAGTTACATCGGTGCAAACTTTTACACCGATCCATATGACTCTAAGTCTCAATCTGGATATATATTGAAAGTGGGAGCAATTAGCTAGAGTAGCTCCGTAAAGAGCATTGTAGACATAGACTATTTGCAAAATACATACGGCTCTGAATGTGATAGACCCGTTGACTAAACTTCTCTCACAAGCAAAACATGATCATACCTTAGTACTCTTTGGGTGTTGGTCACATGACGATGTGAACGATGGGTGTTAATCACATACAGATGTGAATATTGGTGTTAAATCCCATGGTGATGTGACCTAGATTATTGACTCTAGTGCAAGTGGGAGACTGAAGGAAATATGCCCTAGAGGCAATAATAAAGTTATTATTTATTTCCTTATTTCATGATAAATGTTTATTATTCATGCTAGAATTGTATTAACCAGAAACTTAGTACATGTGTGAATACATAGACAAACATAATGTCACTAGTATGCCTCTACTTGACTAGCTCGATAATCAAAGATGGTTAAGTTTCCTAACCATAGACATGAGTTGTCATTTGATTAACGGGATCACATCATTAGAGAATGATGTGATTGACTTGACCCATTCCGTTAGCTTAGCATTTGATCATTTAGTATGTTGCTATTGCTTTCTTCATGACATATACATGTTCCTATGACTATGAGATTATGCAACTCCCGTTTACCAGAGCAACACTTTGTGTGCTACCAAACATCACAACATAACTGGGTGATTATAAAGGAGCTCTACAGGTGTCTCCGAAGGTACATATTGAGTTGGCGTATTTCGAGATTAGGATTTGTCACTCCGATTGTCGGAGAGGTATCTCTAGGCCCTCTCGGTAATGTACATCGCTATAAGCCTTGCAAGCAATGTAGCTAATGAGTTAGTTGCGGGAAGATGCATTACATAACGAGTAAAGAGACTTGCCGGTAACGAGATTGAACTAGGTATTGAGATACCGACGATCGAATCTCGGGCAAGTAACATACCTATGACTAAGGAAACAACAGATGTTGTTATGCGGTTTGACCGATACAGATCTTTATAGAATATGTGGGAGCCAATATGAGCATCCAGGTTCCGCTATTTGTTATTGAGCGGAGACGTGTCTCGGTCATGTCTACATTGTTCTCGAACCCGTAGGGTCCGCACACTTAAAGTTCAGTGACAATTTATATTACGAGTTTATGTGTTTTGATGTACCGAAGGTAGTTCGGAGTCCCGGATGAGATCGGGGGCATGACGAGGAGTCTCGAAATGGTCGAGATGTAAAGATCGATATATTGGACGACTATTTTCGGACTTCGGAAAGGTTTCGAATGATTCGGGTATTTTCCGGAGTACCGGAGAGTTATGGGAATTCGTATTGGGCCTTAATGGGCCATACGGGAAAGGAGAGAAAGGCCTCAAAGGGTCCCCATGGGCTGGCCCGAATTGGACTAGGGAGGGGGGTGCCCCCTTCCTTCCTTCTCCTTTTTCCTTCCTTTCTCCTACTCCCACAAGGAAAGGAGGAGTCCTACTCCCGGTGGGAGTAGGACTGCCCCCTTGGCACGCCCTCCTCCTTGGCCGGCCGCCTCCCCCCTTGCTCCTTTATATACGAGGGCAGGTGGGCGCCTCTAGACACATCAATTGATCCTTGAAATCTATTAGCCGTGTGCGGTGCCCTCCTCCACCATATTCCAGCTCGATAATATCGTAGCGGTGCTTAGGCGAAGACCTGCATCGATAGAACATCATCATCGTCACCACGCCGTCGTGCTGACAGAACTCTCCCTCGAAGCTCGGCTGGATCGGAGTTCGAGGGACGTCTTCAAGCTGAACGTGTGCTGAACTCGGAGGTGCCATGTGTTTGGTACTTGATCGGTCGAATCGTGAAGACGTAGGACTACACCAACCGCATTGTGCTAACCCTTCTGCTTTTGGTCTACGAGGGTACGTGGACAATAGTCTCCCCTCCCGTTGCTATGCATCACCATGATCTTGCGTGTGCGTAGGAAATTTTTGAAATTACTACGTTCCCCAACAGAGCATGATTGCAATGTTGTGAGTATGAATTCCTTGAATATCCATGATGCTAATGATATGCAAAGCCACAAGCTTGGGGATGCTATATTTGATAAAGATGATATTTTTTGTCCCCCAAGTTTTGATGAGAAAATTTATTTTGATGATAGCATGCCTTATATTTATGATGATTATATTGATGAAATCGGGTTTGGAAGAGTGTCGACTTTAGGAAGTAATGATCCCACTATTTTGGAGGGTGTTGAATCATATTGCACTACTAGGAAAAGGCCTACTAATGGCGCACTGGTTTTACCTAATAATGGCGCACTACCGGTGCACCATTAGTAGCAGGCCAGTAGTATTTTTTACTAATGGCGCACCACTGGTGCGCCATTAGTATCTGGTATACTAATGGCGCACCAAGCAGTGCGCCATTTGTATGTAACACCATGCGCCATTAGTATGCCTCCCGGGGGACCATATGTAACCATGTGCTTTGTCATACTAATGGCGCACTCTGCCTTGATGCGCCATTAGTATCCTTTGTCATACTAATGGCACACTCTGCCTTGATGCGCCATTAGTATGAATATTTGGTTTTTTTTTTGCTTTTCTGATTTTTGCACAGGTTACAAAATATATTATTGGACAGAATATAGACAGCAGCACACAGCAACATCAGATTCATCGAATACAATAGAAGATTAGTCTCCGAATACAATTCATCATATTAGTCTCCAAATTCAAAAGACCGAACAAAGATAAAACACTACAAGTCTCAAGACCGCGAGTATCGAGTTTGTCTTCACATTACAAGTCGACATCGATCATCTAAACTACCATAACATAAAAGAGAGCTGCGGTCATCACGATGAGCATCATCGCGATCAAACTGGTCTTCATCCGGTTCCTCCAACGCTCCCTCCTCTCTCCCGCTAGATAGCGGGCGTATCTAGATTTGGCCTCCGCCCTAGTGGTGTACCGTTTGTAACTGTTACCGCTGAAACGGTGAACCTGTCTCCGACACTCCTCCCTGTCGTTGTAGACTCCGGGAACCTTACCCTTGTACACGACATACGACGACATCTCTATGCACAAGCCAAACAACAGACAACAGACAATACATAAGCAATGTGTAAGTATGCAACAAAAGGATCGGAAGAGAAAATCAAGACATTAATAGCACGATTCATGATCCTACTAATAAATAGCATCGATTACATCTAAGTTGAATGACTGTCCAAACCAAAGAGACATACGAATTCATTAAAGTTTAATTACAACATGAGCCAATCAATGTTTCAGAACTACACATCACTACTTTCGACTCGACTCATCGGACAGGAGCGTGGATGAAGCCGTCGTCTGTCGTGATGGTCATGAAATCGTGGTCGTTGTCACCCTGCATTTGTAGCGTTCCATCTATCTCATTGTTGGACGGTTGATATCTGAGGTAGAACTGCCCCGAGGTATGAAGGACATCTTGATGGATGATGTCCGCAAACTCTGACTGGATGCGAAAGAATTCTTGTCTGAGGACCGCGTCCTCGGTTGCCGACAACCTCGCGGCCCAATCTTTGAGACTATCTGGTAGCAGAAGTTGATGATGGTCCCTTACGATCGTCTGCATGTGATGGAGGGCGTAGTAGGCATCCTTCTGACCGCCAGGCGGCTGCTTGACGCAGCAAAAATTCGTATTGTGTGAGAAGGTGTGCTTGCCGTACTTAAGAACTGCCCTGGTGAAGGTGCCTCCAGATTTGGCCTAGTCGGGGAGAACATCATCAAGAACTTTCTTGAAATTTGTGTAGTCTATCTTGGAGTTATGGTTCGGGTCGAAATATCTTGGAGTGTGCAATGTGTGTCACTACACAGAACACGGAATGTTAGAAAAAAAGAATGATCGAAATCTAAGAAATCATATGTTACGGGGCGGTTAAGGGATGACTTACTTGGGAAAGTAAGCCACAAGGAAGTTATCCTTATCTGGGTTTGCCAGAATGACGCCTTCGAGGTGTGAACTCGCAACTTGGCGGTCCCCAGTGCTGCTCAAGTGCTTGGCACGCATGTAGAAGGGGTCGACTATCACGATGTCCGGGGTCTTGTCTCTAATGATCCGCATCTCCATATTCAGCGAAAACAGCCGAACGAAGGTGTAGTGCAGCGAATGAAGGTTAAACATAGCAAAGATGTTATCAAACCGCAGAACGATCGTACCCCCGATGTCGCCATCCACAAAGCCCTTGCCCTCTGGCACCTTGGCCACGAAAACCGGGTATGCCACATCCTTCTCTCTGAGACGCCGCTTCTCCAAAGAAAGAACACTATCGTGCAGACTCCGCATAGCACCGGTTGCAGCATTCAGCATATTTGGCGGTAGCATCACCCTACCCACCACATGCACCCTCCTCAAGATATCCTTAGGTGAAGGTAGCCCGTCCTGAGCACGGATCGAACTCGGTGTCGGCTGGCTCGCACCGGCGCCCTTGTTAGTCTTTCGCTTCCGTCCCTTCTTCTTGATCTCCTGTAATGGGACCGAGTTCTGCTCACAGACCGCCTTCTTGAGCGTGTTGGGGCTGATAATATTTCGCACCATAGCTGTCTGAGGCTCGGTGAAGGCGGGAGCTGGAGGCGTGTCGTGAGAACTGAACGCCAGACAACGCCTGTTGCAATTGGATTTCTCCGTCGTACCAGCTAGATCGCGGTCATCTTGGTTGGGTTCTTGAGAAAGAGGCCCGCATAACTCGTCAGTGTACCCATGTTCGACAAAGTACTTATCAACTTTTGTAAATGTACCGTCGTCGTTGTCGTCGCCATCCGGATCCTGTGCCATAGGGCTGTCCGGATCCTGTTCCATAGGGATGTCCGGCAGGTCCGGTAGCGTTGCGGCGTTCTTGCCATGGTTTGGCGCCGGCACGACTGGCAGTCTTGTCTGTGGGGTGGTGTCCCCCGCCCCCAAACGAATCTGGCTCTTCGGCCAAAGCAGGGGCCAGTTTACGCAGGCGCTGAGGGTCATCTCATCTTCTTGATCGGCCCCAGCGGGTCGAATCGGAGGTAATAGCTCGTCGCAGCCTGGCAGCACCCGAACCACTTCAACCCTATACATTATGGGTGCCATCGGATTACCGTGGAACATGCGGTTGCCTGGTTGAACGATTCTGCCCTTGGTGACATCGACCAACTCGGCGCCCACGAAGTGCACAAGAGTGCAAGAAACGTCGGCGACGCCCTGCGAAAACATGTACAGGGCGTCAGGGATGCCCAGTCAAAGGCAAGGAGATGAAGTCATCGGCCGAGAGGCTTAGTTACCGTGATGCTGTCGAGCTCGGCTAATGTCGAGGCACCGCCAACGGCGGGCGTGCAACTGACGGAGGGGGCGCTTGCTGGCGAGGTGTCGGCCGGTGTACACCCGGGTGCATTAAGCTCCAATGCCCGTGCCGGCGCCGGAGACACGAATACCGCCTCCGCCGGAGACACCAATGGCGCCGCCGCCGGAGACACCAATGGCGCTGCCTGCGCGCTGTGCAAGTTGCTGGCCGTGAAGCTGGGAACCGGGGGAGGCCCCTGTTGGCTGCCCGCAATCCACGTCGTCAGCCCATGAATCAACGTAGGCACCATGGCGTTGAGCTTCATTCCCAGTTGTTGTTCCACTTGCTCTTGGAAAAGCTCCGGAATCCGCACCACTTGTGCCTTGAGTGCTTCAACCTCGCGCGTCTGGCTTTCCAAGCTGGTCTTTTTCTCCTTCCGCACACCAGCGGTATAGTATGACCCCCATTTTGTGGACCAGCCTTTGCCGGCCACACGACCAGCTGACGTCGGCTTAGTGAGCTTATCCTTGTTTTTCATTATGTTCAACGCCCTATTTAAAGGGGTGTCGAAAGGGGAGCTCTGAGACGACCCCGCGCTACTGCTTTCAGTTTCCTGCGGAAGGAACGTGAACCATTTAGAAATATTGGGGATTAATTAGAGTGCAACCATATGGAGCTAATTACGCGAGGGTGTATTCCTTACCAGAACAAGCTCAAGCGCCCTGGTCTTCGGATCCGTGGTAAGCTCCTTTGTTATTGGGTCCTCCTTGTATCGGGCCCTGACAAAGTTCCTGGTCTGCTTGTCACCACTGTATTTCTCGAAGCGGGGCGGTAGGCCTTGCTCGGCACGCTCCGCGTCCTCCTTGTCCCATATAGGCACCGCCACTCTGTAACCACCGGGACCGAGTTTGTGTTCCCCTAAGTTCAACTCCCGCATTTCTTTCCCCCACTGACTTGATTCGGAGGTTGCGCTGCTCTCGCACTTGATCTTGAACTCCTTGTAGTCATCTTCGCTGATCGAAGAATATTTCGCCTTGATCTTCTCATAACTATCACCTTTATCAATCATTCTCTTCACCGCGCTTATCCAAGTAGACAGGGCCGTGCTCATCCTCGTGAGGGCGGCACTGTTCACTTTATTCCCTGAGAGGCGTGTGTTTTCAAAATCGGCGGGGAACTTGTATCGTTCGTGCAGCTTCGTGAAGAGGAGGTTGCGCAAATTCCCTCGGTCCTTATGCCTAAGGTTCTCGGTGTTGATCGAGACAGTGCTCCGGAGAATGCACCCAAGCTGAAGCGAGTACCCCTTGACTATATGTTTGGGCTCCGTTGGATGCCCGTCGGAGTCCACTTGAGTAAATTCCTCCTTGAGGGTGCTAAGCACATTCGGGCGCCGGTCCTTCCTTTGCTTCTTCGGTTGGCTGTCATCTGTGTGTGCGCCGCCATCATCAGTTGTGGCATCCTCGGCGGCACCATTAGTGGTGTCATCCCCGACGCCACTAGGGGTTGTGTAGTCAGGATCGGTGTCTTCCGCGGCGTCCTCATAGCGGTGAGGTTCTTCCTCCATCTCCTGGGACAGCTCCCAGAATTGCTTGCCGCCCGAACCGCCGGCCTCATCGTTGTTGGCCATGTTTCGCTCTAAATAGGAAAACAATTTGGTCAAAAAGTTGGTTATTGTCAAGGAACAAGATCATGGTCTCATCATTTAGGGTTTGTCGACACAGAGGCATCCTAAAAGCTAAGCTTTTATCATTTAGGGTTTGTCGACGCCGAGGCACCCTAAAAGCCTAAGCCGAGGCACCCTAGGTTGGGCCTAATCACTTGGCACTAATCACTTGGCTCTGTTACCACCTATGTTGGGTTTATCATCTAGGGTTTATCGATGCTAAGGAGAATTCTAAGTTGGGCCTAATCACTTGGCTCTATTGCCACCTATGGTTTAATACAGCAAGAATGGCGGGGCAGTTGATCCTACTTAACTAAGTACTAAGATACCCCGGCCCATGCATTAGTCGCAAGTACCCCATATCTCCTATTTTTAGCAAAGTCATGCTAAAATTCACGGAAAATTTCAGCATGACCTTTGCTGAAAATAGGACATATGGAGTACCCGAATTTGACGGAACGGAAGTTAATCAACATTCCGGCAAACTCAAGGGCCTCTCGGGATACCTGCAAATTCATCACAACACGATGGTCGGAGACATGACCTTTGCAAAATGGTCGGAGACACGATGGTCTTTCTCAATGTGATCAATTGATGGATCAACACATAAAACATGTCCAATAAGTATGATTTATAGAGTCAACATCAGTATGAATATATATAAAGTTTTTCTTCATCAGCCAGGCCCATGCAAGTAACTGCATCCAGCAACTATTTCTGCTACTCTGTAACTAACTACACTCTGTATTTATAGATTCATTTCAGATGAGGTCTGATATAGCTCCAATTGTAGCTGCAGCCGAGGGATCCATGAGCCATCATGCCAGCCAGCCAGGAAATAAACTTTACTTTCCAAAGGAAATAAAAATACAATGCATACATACATACTTAAGCAGGTAGATAGATAGATAGATAGATAGATAGATGAGCACGTTTAGTTTACAAGAATGAATATAAACAAGCAAAGAATGCATGCATGCATATCAACAGTTGGCATCTACTGCTACTGCTACTGCTTGCCTCTGCTGCTATTGAATATTTATAATTACCTGAAATTGTTCCTTTCACTACAAGTAAATGCAACTTTTCCATTAATTAAAACTAAATTGTTCCTTCATGATATTCTCTCTTCATCTACCCCTGGGAGTATTTCTAACTTGAAAATCTCTGGTGAACTGCCTAATGATGTACTGGCAGTACAAGCTCTCTCCTTTTCTTACATTTGCTTCTTTTGTACCTTTTTCTGTTAACTGATTAAACATGCAGTGGAGTAGTGTATTGCAGTGCATGCAGTGGAGTAGAGCAGAGAATTTGCAAAGAACTATAGTATCACTAGAGTAAATTGCGGTAGTGCAAGTTTCAGTAGACCAGAGAATATCCCTACAGTAGTGCCCTCCAACAGTAGTTCTTGCTTGCATTAGTTTTAGGGAGTACTGCAATTTTGCAAGTTTAAAGTAAAACGTTTCAGTTAATGCAAGTACTCCTCTTGCTCTCTACTTTCTCTCCTCTCTTCTTCAATTAATTAACTGAATTTTACTGATGTTGTTGTTAACTGAATTTTACTGATGTTGTTGTCGACTTGCTGTTAATGAACAGTGGCTAAAGATATATAAAACTTCATTGCAAATGTGCCATGTCAATAAAACAACTCTTAGAAGTGAAGAACATGTTCTCCAAAATGAGTAGAAAGGGAGCATGCTGACATCTATACAAGCCAATAATATCAGTACAACTAACTAGCAGTACTTAAACAAGTTAAGCTACTGACTACAGTACTAGCTACTCACTTAAGCTAGAAGCTACAAGTTAAACACATTATAACTTGAGTGTAACTCAGGACAAGTTAAACTTAAGCTAGAAGATACAAGTTGAACACACACCAGGCAGTTTTTATAATATTATCAGAAAAATATCTTCAGTGTAACTCAGGACAAGAAAATATCTTCAGTGTAAAACAGAGCATATAGAGGCATTGCCTGCCTCTGCTGCAAGTGGGGATGTGAGCAGGATTATCACAATTAGATCACTAATTTGCTGGAATCTTATTTACAATTTTCTTCAAACTAGTTACCACTCACTAGTACAATGTTTTCTAAACTGGTTGCCATCATCTCCCTTTTTATCATTTTGGTTATGTGAAATTAGTTGTAGTGAGTGGCCAAGCAACCACTAGCAATTTGTGCATAACAATTCCCGGTAGTTTTACCTGTAAGCCCCCCTCTTCTGGCAACCTAGTAAAAAAAATTATACTACACAGGAAGCATCTGTTTCCATCTCTCTGTATAAAGGTTTAGCATTTGGCTGAATTGACTGAACGAGAAATGGGAAAAACTAACAACTCAAACAGCAAATGTCATATATATGTTGGAAATTGCAGTGATAACTGATCGGCGTGTTCCATTTGTCAGTGGTATTTACAAACTAATTCTCTTTGTTTTCTTGGGGAAAAGTTGCTCTTTGCTTAACTACTAGCAAAATCATTATGCATTGTTTTTTGTAATATTGTATCAGTTGTTTAAATGCTTGTGCCACCATGGCCCTAACTATACCCCAGAATGATGCCATTGCCGTTCAGCGCTACTATTGGATTGAAATACTACAGCCGGAATCAACAGGATTATCACCGATTTGCTGGACAAACAGAGTGTTTGCAAGAAGGAAGAGGGGAGAGGAGGCGGAGCTCACTGGGGAGGCGCAAGGAGGCCCCGCGACATCTTAGTAGCAACAGAGGTGGCTGGAGTTGAGGAAGACAGCGGCGACCCGAGGAAGAAGAGGTGGAGGGGAGTGGAGGGGTCGAGCGCCGTCGCGCCCTGGTTCCGCGGCTCGCCGGCCCGGTGTTGAAGCAGATTCTGCCCGCCGCCTTGCCTGTCGCCTCGCACGGTGGAGCTCGAGGGCTGGGAAGGCGAGGGAGGGGGTGGGTGGGTGCAGTGAAGGCGAGGGAGGGGTGGATTGGGAGCGGACGGCGATGAGGGGCAGCGCAGGGGCTGACTGGGGGCGGCGACGGAGACGGAGGCGCGGGGGCGGCGGCGGCGTGGGTCGGGGCAGCAGGGGGAAGTGGATCTGGCGAGGGAGAGGGACGAAGGGGATCTGGCAAGAGGGAGGGAATTAGCTAGGGGGAATCTTACTAATGGCGCACCCGCGGTCGGTGCGCCATTAGTAATTTTTTTACATAGCAATGGCGCAGCAGGAAGAGGTGCACCATTAGTAATTTTTTTTACATATAGCAATGGCGCACCAGCCAGAGGTGCGCCATAAGTAATTTATTTTTATTTTTTGTTGCATGTAATAATTTTTTAGAAAATGAATATGAATATGAAACAGTAAATTTGTTTTATAAAAACAGTAATAATTGTTGTTTAACAACAATTGTAGTCTACACTTTATTATTATTATTTAAAAAAATGAATATGAATATGA
>NC_057801.1:787943603-787947907 GCF_018294505.1 Triticum aestivum
TAGCGGGGGAGGGTTGCGGTGGGTCGTCGGCGGCGGTGGAGCTAGCGGGGGAGGGTTGCGGTGGGTCGTCGGCAGCGGTGGAGCTAGCGGGGGAGGGTGCGGGTGGGATCGAGATCGAGATCAAAAAGTGTCCATGAAATTTAAAAATATTCATGATATCAAAAAGTGCCCATGAAATACAATCGAGAAATGAAGACTACGATTTAAATAAAATCGATCTTAGCTAGCTATCTGTTCACAATCTTCTTGCCCATCTTTTTCGCAAATGGAGTTCTTCTGTGGAACGGACGTCCTTTAGGTAGGGTTGTCCTGCTTCTTCTTGTGGTGTGTGCTGCTACTTCATCGTCGTCATCATGTTCGATCTTCAGGTCGCCATACTTGTCGAAGTCTTGCTCATTGGCTACTCCATCCATTCCGATGATCTTCCTTTTGCCTCTCCTCACGACAACACAACTGGGCTTTGACGGGTCGGTAATGAAGAAGCATTGGTCCACTTGGGAAGCCAGTACCCATGGCTCATTTTTCGCGGTGACGTTTGCGCCCGCGGTCCTGGATTTGGTTTCGGGTATAACCATGGTGGTGAAATACCGGTCTTCTTTTAGGACGCTCTTGGCCCATCTGACACGGAACATCGGGACCTTCTCTCCAGCGTAGCTCAGCTCCCAGATCTCCTCGATCCTTCTGTAGTATCTATCCTTGTCGTTGCCGGTGTAGGATTCCATCGTTACCCTGGAGTTCTGATAACCATCGCTCTTCATGTCCTTGTCCTCGGTGTAGAATGTGTAGCCGTTGATATCGTACGCCTCATAGGTCATCAGGTTGTGCTCGGCGCCCTGTGACAAGGCGAATATGAGTTGTTCTTCCGCGGAAGAATCCTCATGTAAAGGGTACGACAGAAGCTTCTGCTTGAACCAACGCGTGAAACATGAGTTGTGCTCTTTGATTATATCTCCGTCCATCCTCTGTTGGCCTCGGTCATTGTACGTCTTCTCAATAAAGGTTTTGTGCTCTACCACCCAAGGATCGACCACGTTTATGTGTTGTAGTGCGACTAGGTTTGCTCTTTCAAAGTCGGCGAGTCGACCCTTGAAGTCGACATGCATTTCGCGGCGACCCTCATGGTGACCCCATCCAGCGAGCCTGCCTAGGTGCCTGTTGACGGGCAGACCAACGGGGTTCTTGATGCCTAGATAATTCGTGCAGTAGGAGATGCACTCTCCGGTCAGAAAGCCCCTGGCTATACTTCCCTCTGGACGTGACATGTTGCGAATGTATCCTTTGATGACACCATTCATCCTTTCGAATGGCATCATGCTGTGCAGGAACGTCGGCTCGAGTTGGATGATATCCTCCACGATATGGACCAGAAGATGCACCATAACGTCGAAGAATGCGGGCAGGAAGTACATCTCAAGCTCGCATAGTATCACCATGATCTCTTCCTGTAGCCTTCTGAGTTGCCTCACGCCAATCGACTTCCGAGAGATGACGTCGAAAAAGTTGCATAGGCCAAATAGCATTTCACGGATGTGCGCGTCCATGATCCCATGGATTGCAACTGGAAGTATCTGCGTCATCAGCACGTGACAGTCGTGAGACTTCATCCCGCTGAACTTCTGCTTCGCTGGGTCTAGGTATCTGCTTATCTTCCCCGCGTAACCGTAAGGAAGTTTTAATCCTAGGAGGCAGGTAAAAAACTGCTCAATCTCCTCCTGACTTAGAGTGAAGCACGCGGGAGGTAGTCATTTCCGGTCTTCTTGGCCTTTTTGCCTTTGCGACGACTTTCTGTGTCCTGCTTCGCCTCATCATCATCATCATCATCATCATCATCATCATCATCATCATTAGCGTGAAGCTCCTGCATGATGCCCATTGATTTCAAGTCTGCACTTGCTTTCGGCCCATCTTTGGTCCTCTCTGGCATGTTGAGCAGGGTACCAAGCAGACTCTCGCACACGTTCTTTGTGATATGCATGACATCAAGGCTGTGAGGCACACAGTGGATCTTCCAGTACGGCAAGTCCCAGAAAACAGACCTCGTTTTCCATACCTTCAGCAGCGGCTCTGGCGCCTTTCGCTTTTTTTCCGGCTCTGGCGCCTTTTGCTTCTTTCCCGACAGTGGGCAGTCTTTCCAATTCTTCAACAGCTCATCTATTTCCTCGCCGCTCCTCGTACACGCGCGTTTTCGGGGTTCGGTTTCACCATCGAACAGATCCTTGCGTTTCCTCCACGGGTCATCGTCGCGAAGCCACCTTCGATGTCCCATGAACATGGTTTTCGAAGACCCAGGATCTCTATCTAGCTGCCGATACGTTGTGTCATCCATGCACCTTACGCATCCAGAAAATCCATGGACTACCTGCCCCGCGAGATATTCGTAACCGAGATAGTCGTGCACCGTCGTGAGCAGTGCGGCTCTCATAGGGAAATATTCTTTCTCTGCGGCGTCCCACGTATTGGCTGGCGTTTTCCACAGCGTGTCTAGCTCCTCCTTCAGCAGCCCCAGATACAGATTGATGTCGTTCCCTGGTTGTTTCGGCCCTTCGATTAGCATACTCATGTGAATGTACTTCCTCTTCATGAACAACCAGGGGGGAAGGTTGTACATCCACACAAACACAAGCCAGGTGCTATGTGTGCTTCTCTGGCTGCCAAACGGATGGACTCCATCGGTGCTCGTGCCCAGCACGATGTTCCTTGGATCCTTCCCAAATTCTAGGTATTCGAAGTTCAACGCTTGCCACTGGCTCGCATCCTTAGGGTGACTCAGCATCTTGTCTTTTTTATTTATCTCCGGATCATTTCCGTCATCTTCCCGCTTATTCTCCTCCCTATCCGCGTGCCAACGCAGGAGCTTTGCTACCTTAGGGTCCGCGAAATACCGCTGCAGACGAGGAGTGATCGGAAAGTACCACACCAATTTTCGAGGAGCTTTCTTCCTCTTCTTGTATTGAGTGACGCCGCACACCGAAAATATGGTAGACTCCGCGTGCTCGTCCCGATAAATGATGCAATTGTTCATGCACACATGGTATTTCACATGCGGTAAATCCAGAGGACACACGATTTTCTTTGCCTCCTCGAAACTGGTCGGGCACTTGTTCCCCTTGGGAAGACGTTCGTGCCAGAATGACATGTCCTCGTCGAAGCATGCGTCGGTCATTTTGTGTTTTACCTTCATCTCCAGAGCCATGAGCGTTACTTTCAGGCGGGTATCCTCGGGCCTGCATCCTTCATACAATGGAGTAACCGCGTCTATCTCCAGTTGATCCAGCTTGGCTTTCTCTCGGGCGGCAGCTCTTGCGTTATCCGTCTGCTTGAGAAGCAGCTATTGAATATGAGGGTCCTGTGCCCAGCCTCCATCATCGTCTGCTCCGGCATCTTCATCTTCATGATCATGCCCTTCGTCTTGATCTTCCTCATCATCATGTACGACATCTTCTACATGATGACTGTGTACAGCATCACCGCCGTGATCATGCCTGGAGATTCTTCGTCTTCTCGCCCTCCCTCGCCGCGGTGGTACTTATCTTGTTGCCCTTCCTCATTTCTTGTCCGGCTCCCATGGACGACTTCATAGTCATCTTCATCACCTTGCCACCGATAGCCATCCATGAAACCACGCAAGAGCAGGTGGTCCCGCACCTACCCAGAATCCGGGTCCGCAATAAGGCTCTTCAACTTGCATCTTCGACACAGACATCTTATCTCCGTCTTGTTCTTTTGAAGCATCTCGGCCTTCGCGGAGCTCAAAAACCTATTCACGATGCCTTCGGTCATTGTGCGGACCATGGTCGCCTGCGGGGTAGAGCAAAACGATATTTTAGAACCAAGAAAAAATTTGGCATGACCTTCCCTAAAAATAGGACCAAAAAGAATGCATAGTGCCAAAATTCTCGCCGAAACGGAAATGAATCAGCATTCCGGCTGGCAACTACCGCATTTCAAATACCGGTACCTGCAAACACAAATATATATGCAACACAACAAACACATGCAACACCACAAACATACATAGATCTAGCTAGGCCACAAAAAGTGCATGTGCACGTTGTTGGAGCGAGCTAGGGAGAAAAAAAGTAGATCTACATCATGAAGATAGCTTTCCCCTTACTTACCTATCAAAAAAGGTAATTTCACCACTTAATTTTGATGAATCTATGGTGGAAATGAGGTGAGGAGGAGGAGGCAGCCGAAAGCTTGGAGAAGGAGGTGGAGGGAATGAAGTGGGGAAAGTGAGTGGGTAGGTGTGGGGCTGTCCAAAATATCTTGTTGGGGTCCCAGGTTACTAATGGTGCACCACC
>NC_057801.1:787948183-787972352 GCF_018294505.1 Triticum aestivum
CTAATGGCGCACCTGGTCATAGTGCGCCATTAGTAGTCTAAACTAGTAATGGCGTACCTGGCCAGTGTGCGCCATTAGTAGTTTTGCAAAAAAAAAAGAATAAAAAAATATAGTAATGGCGCACGATCTGCCACATGCGCCATTACTAGTTAGAACTAGTAATGGCGTACTTCGACCTGATGCTTCATTAGTATGCATGGAAAAATAAAAATAAAAATACTAGTGGCGCACCATGTCTCTGGTGCGCCATTAGTGTCTTCCACACTAATGGCGCATCAACGACTGGTGCGCCATTAGTATATAGTAGTGGCGCACTGGTTCCACGGTGCGCCATTAGTATCAATCCTATCTATAGCCCTTTTCCTAGTAGTGTTGTGATAATTATGAAAGTGGATTTGGAGAGGTCATGACCTTATTTAGTGACGAATCCACTATTTCAGAAGAGGTTCCAATTGATTATGAGAACAAAATTGCTATCTATGATGATTATTGTGATGACATGTATGCGATAAAGATTAATGATAACCATGAAACTTGTCATCATGATTTTAATTTCTAATTGGATTATGCCTCACATGATAGTTATTTTGTTGAGTTTGCTTCTACTACTATTCATAAGAAGAACTTTGCTTATGTGGGGAGTAATAAAAATTATATGCTTATGCATCATGAAAATAGTGCTTTATGTGATATTTATATTGTTGAATTCATTCATGATGCTAATGAAAATTATTATGAGGTAGGAACATATGCTTGTAGGAATAGCAATAATATCAAGTTTCCTCTCTATGTGTTGAAAATCTTGAAGCTATGCTTGTTTTGCTTTCCTATGGTAGTTGATTCTTGACATAAGTTGTTTGCTCACAAAATCCCTATGCATAGGAAGTGGGTTATACTTAAATGTGCTAGTCATATTCTTCATGATGCTCACGTTATTTTTCAATTCTTATCTTTTATGTGAGCATCATTGAAATCATTATGCCTAGCTAAAAAGGCATTAAAGAAAAGTGCTTGTTGGAAGACAACCCAATATTTACCCTTAATATTTTTTGTGTGTCCACATGATTAAGATACTATAATAATCATTATTATAGCTTTTGTTTCAATAAGGTGCCAAGTAGACTTGTGTGAAAGTTAATGTGATCTTGCTGTAAAAAACAGAAACTTTGCGCTCATGATATTAGCTCACAATTTTTGCAGAGTGGTTTTGAGTTGATTACTTTTGCAGAAGACTAATAGACAAATTCCTCACATTCACCAATTTATTTCAGAATTTTTGGAGTTACGCAAGTATTCGAGAGTTAGAGATTACTACAGACGGTTCTGTTTTTTGAGAGATTCTGTTTTCTATGTGTTGTTTCCTTATTTTGATGAATCTATGAGTAGTATCGGAGGGTATGAACCATAGAGAAGTTGGAATACAGTAGATATTACACCAATATGAATTTAGAATGAGTTCACAACAGTACCTAAGTGGTGGTTTTATTTTCTTATACTAACGGAGCTTACGAGTTTTCTGTTGAGTTTTGTCTTGTGAAGTTTTCAAGTTTTGGGTAAAGATTCGATAGACTATGAAATAATGAGTGGCAAGAGCCTAAGCTTGGAGATTCCCAAGGCACCCCAAGGTAATATTCAAGGACAACCAAGAGCCTAAGCTTGGGGATGCCCCGGAAGGCATCCCATCTTTCATCCTCGTTCATCGGTAACCTTACTTGGAGCTATATTTTTATTCACCACATGATATGTGTTTTGCTTGGAGCGTCATTTTGTTTTATTTTGTTTTGCTTGCTGTTTGAATAATATCCCAAGATCTGAAATTCTTAAATGTTAGAGAGTATTCACATAGTTGCATAATTATTCGACTACTTATTGATCTTCACTTATATCTTTCGGAGTAGTTTGTCATTTGCTCTAGTGCTTCACTTATATCCTTTTAGAGCACGGTGGTGGTTTTATTTTGAAGAAATTGATGAACTCTCATGCTTCACTTATATTATTTTGAGAGTCTTAAACAGCATGGTAATTTGCTTTGGTTATGAATTTAGTCCTAATATGATGGGCATCCAAGAGGGATATAATAAAAAATTTCATATAAAGTGCATTGAATACTATGAGAAGTTTGATTCTTATGATTGTTTTGAGATATGAGGATGGTGATATTAGAGTCATTCTTGTAGAGTAGATGTGAATTTCAGAGATACTTCTGTTAAAGTTGTGATTCCCATAGCATGCACGTATGGTGAACCGTTATGTGATGAAGTTGGAGCATGATTTATTTATTGATTGTCTTCCTTATGAGTGGAGGTCGGGATCACGCGATGGTTAACTCCTAGCAACCCTTCCCCTAGGAGCATGTGTGTAGTACTTTGTTTTGATGACTTGTAGATTTTTGCAATAAGTATGTGAGTTCTTTATGACTAATACTGAGTCCATGGATTATACGCACTCTCACCCTTCCACCATTGCTAGCTTCTCTTGTGCCGCGCAACTTTCGCCAGTACCATACACCCACCACCATATACCTTCCTAAAAACAGCCACCATACCTACCTATTATGGCATTTCCATAGCCATTCCGAGATATATTGCCATGCAACTTTCCATCGTTCCGTTTATTATGACACGCTCCATCATTGTCATATTGCAAAGCCACCTTTCATAATTTTTTCATACATGTCACTCTTGATTCATTGCAAATCTCGGTACACCGCCGGAGGCATTCACATAGAGTCATATTTTGTTCTAAGTATCGAGTTGTAATTCTTGAGTTGTAAGCAAATAAAAGTGTGATGATCTTTATTATTAGAGCATTGTCCCAGTGAGGAAAGGATGATGGAGACTATGATTCCCCCACAAGTCGGGACGAGACTCCGGAAGAAAAATAAAGAAAAAGGGAAAAAAGAGGCCATAAAAAAGAGAAAAGGCCCAAATAAAAAAATAAAAAATAAAATAAATGAGAGAAAAAGAGAGAAGGGGCAATGCTACTATCCTTTTACCACACTTGTGCTTCAAAGTAGCACCATGATCTTCATGATAGAGAGTCTCCTATGTTGCCACTTCCATATACTAGTGGGAATTTTTCATTATAGAACTTGGTTTGTACATTCCAATGATGGGCTTCCTCAATTTCCTTAGGTCTTCGTGAGCGAGCAAGTTGGATGCACACCCACTTAGTTTCTTTTTGATCTTTCATACACTTATAGCTCTAGTGCATTCGTTGCATGGCAATCCCTACTCACTCACATTGATATCTATTAATGGGCATCTCCATAACCCATTGATACGCCTAGTTGATGTAAGATTATCTTCCTCCTTTTTGTCTTGTCCACAACCACCATATTCTATTCCACCTATCGTGCTATGTCCATGACTCACGCTCATGTATTGCGTGAAAGTTGAAAAAGTTTGAGAATACTAAAGTATGAAACAATCGCTTGGCTCAAACCGGGGTTGTGCATGATTTAATTATTTTATGTGATGACGATAGAGCATAGCCAGACTATATGATTTTGTAGGGATGAACTTTCTTTGGCCATGTTATTTTGAGAAGACATGATTACTTGTTAGTATGCTTGAAGTATTATTATTTTTATGTCAATAATAAACTTTTGTTTTGAATATTATGGATCTGAATATTCCTGCCACAATAGAGAAGATTACATTGATAAATATGTTAATTAGCATTCCACATAAAAATTATATTTTTATCATCTACCTCCTCGAGGACGAGCAGGAATTAAGCTTGGGGATGCAATCTATTCGATGAAATACTCATTTGCGGTGTGTTTGCTGATGAATTATGGATTTATGATCAGTTTATCTATGAATATTATTTGAATCTTCTCTGAATTATTTATGCATAATTTGATATCTTTGTAGTTCTCTTCGAACTATCGGTTTGGTTTGGCCAACTAGATTGGTTATCTTGCAATTGGAGAAATGCTTAGCTTTGGGTTCAATCTTGCGGTGTCCTTTCCAAGAGACAGTAGGGGAAGCAAGTGACGTATTGTATTGTTGCCATCGAGGATAAAAAGATGGGGTTTTCTTCATATTGCTTGAGTTAATTTCTCTACATCATGTCATCTTACTTAATGCATTACTCCGTTCTTTATGAACTTAATACTCTAGATGCATGTTGGATAGTGGTCGATGTGTGGAGTAATAGTAGTAGATGCAGAATCATTTCGGTCTACTTGACACGGACATGATGCCTATATTCATGATCATTGCCTTAGATATTGTCATAACTTTGTGCCTTTTTATCAATTGCTCGGCAGAAATTTGTTCACCGACGTATTATTTGCTATCATGAGAGCAGCCTCTAGTGAAACCTATGGCCCCCGGGTCTATTATCCATCATACGAGTTCTATTTTCCATCATATAAGTTTCTGATCTATAATTTTAGTTTCCACTTTACTATTTTGCAATCTTTTACTTTCCGATCTATAAACCAAAAATACCAAAAATGTTTACTTTACTGTTTATCTATCTCTATCAGATATCACTTTTGCAAGTAACCGTGAAGGGATTGACAACCCCTTTATCGCGTTGGGTGCAAGTTGTTGTTTGTTTGTGCAGGTATTCAGTGACTTGTGTGTTGTCTCCTGATACGTCTCCAACGTATCTATAATTTTTGATGTATTCATGCCATGTTTATAATATTTTTAAATGATTTTGGTATGATTTGGTTAGAACTAACCCGGATTGACGCTGTTTTCAGCAGAACTATCGTGGTGTTGTTTTTGTGCAGAGATAAAGGTTCTCGGTATGCGCTGAAAATCAACGGAGATTTTTTCTGGAAAATATAAAAAATACTGGAATGAAGAGTTATCGGAGGGTAGTCCCATGGGCCCCACGAGGGTGGAGGGCGCGCCCCTGTGCCTCGGGGACTCTCCGTGGGTCCCCCTGACTTGTTCTCGACGCCAACCTCTCCTATAAATCTCCAAACCTCCAGAAAGAAACCTAGATCAGGAGTTCCACCGCCGCAAGCCTCTGTGTGTTGTGCACTAGATTATCTTTATGAAGTTTTGCTTGAAATTCGTGAATCTGAAAATTGTGATAAAGAAATTTATGAAGTGATTCACGATACCTCCTTGAATAAAAGCATGATTGGAATGGTTTTACTATAAATTATATTGAGGTCAATTGTGCTAATAATATGCAAAACCCTAAGCTTGGGGATGCTAGTTTTGCTATGTCCACTACTTATTGCAATGATTATGATTGGTGTGATTCTTCGTATGATCTTTAAAATTTATTTAAGCCCCATGATAATATTGTTTGCAATAATATTGAAAGTGGGTTTGGAAGAGTGTCAACTTTAGGTAATAATGATCCCACTACTTTGTAGATTGATCAATCTTATGAATTATTTGATAAAGGTGGGTTTGGAGAGGTCATGACTTTATTTTGTGATAATCCCACTATTTTGGAGGAGTGTCAACTTTGCATGCATGTGGACCATGAAGAGAAAAATTTATGTGACAGATACATTGTTCAATTTGATTATGATCCTACATGTAATTGTTATGAGATAGGAAAATATGGTTGTAGACACTTTCATGTTACAAAATTACCTCTCGTTATGTTGAGATTGCTATTGTTTCTTTCTTATTCCTTGCATATGGTAGTTTTTGCTTGTCTTGATAATTTGTTTGCTTATAAAATCCCTATGCATAGGAAGCATGTTAGACTTAAACTTGTTTGTCACATGTTTTATGATGCTCTCTTTGTGTTTCAATAGCTATCTTTCATGTGAGCATCATTAAAATTATCAATTCCTAGCTAAAAGGCTTTAAAGAAAAAACGCTTTTGGGAGACAACACAATATATTTCCTTTATGTTTTTGAATAAATAATTCTTCTAGCCTCTGGTTAGATGTGGTTTTGTGTTTTGATTAGTGTTTGTGCTTGAGTTAATTCCTAGTGACAGTAGGGGCAGCAAGGCACGTATTGTATTGTTTCCATCAAGGATAAAAGATGGGGTCTTCATCCTATTGCTTGAGTTAATTCCTCTACATCATGTCTTCTTACTTAATGCATTACTCCATTCTTTATGAACTTAATACTCTAGATGCATGCTGGATAGCGGTCGACATGTGGAGTAATAGTAGTAGATGCAGAATCGTTTCGGTCTACTTGACACGGATGTGATGACTATATTCATGATCATTGCCTTATATATTGTCATAACTGTTGGGGAACGTTGCAGAAAATTAAAATTTTTCCTACGGTTTCACCAAGATCCATCTATGAGTTCATCTAAGCAACGAGTCAAGGGAGAGAGTTTGCATCTACATACCACTTGTAGATCGCGTGCGGAAGCTTGCAAGGTGATGATGTAGTCGTACTCGACGTGATTCGAATCACCGATGACCAAGTGCTGAACGGACAGCACCTCCGCGTTCAACACACGTACGGGACGGGAGACGTCTCGTCATTCTTGATCCAGCAAGGGGAAGGAGAGGTTGAGGAAGACAGCTCCACCGGCAGCACGACGGCGTGGTGATGGTGGAGAAGCAGTACTCCGACAGGGCTTCGCCGAGCACACAACGGAGGAGGAGAGGTGTTGGGGAGGGGAGAGCTGCGCCTTGGAGGATGGTCCGGCTGCCCTCCCCTCACCCCTCTATTTATAGGGGGAAGGGATAAGGGGGCCGGCCCCCTAGAACCCATCTAGGGGGGTGCGGCGGCCAAGGGGAGAGGGGGAGAGGGTGGCTTGCCCCCCAAGTCAAGGGGGGCGCCCCCTCTAGGGTTCGCCCTCAACCCTAGGCGCATGGGCCCAAGGGAGGGGGGTGCGGCCAGCCCACCAGGGGCTGGCTCCCTGCCCCACGCAGCCCATGTGGCCCCCCGGGAGGGGTGGCCCCTCCCGGTGGACACCCGTAACCCTTCCGGTGGCCCCGGTACAATACTGGTATGACCCCGAATCTTCCCGGTGTCCGTTTGACAACTTCCCATATATAAATCTTTACCTCCGGACCCTTCCGGATCTCCTCGTGACATCAAGGATCCCATCCGGGACTCCGAACAACATTCGGTAGTCACATACTAGTCTTCCTAATAACCCTAGCGTCACCGAACCTTAAGTGTGTAGACCCTACGGGTTCGGGAGACATGCAGACATGACCGAGACGCTCTCAGGCCAATAACCAACAGCGGGATCTGGATACCCATGATGGCTCCCACATGCTCCTCGATGTTGTCATCGGATGAACCACTATGTCGAGGATTCGATCAAACCCTGTATACAATTCCCTTTGTCAATCGGTACGTTACTTGCCCGAGACTCGATCGTCGGTATCCCAATACCTTGTTCAGTCTCGTTACCGGCAAGTCACTTTACTCGTACCGCAATGCATGATCCCGTGTCCAACACCTTGGTCACATTGAGCTCATAATGATGATGCATTACCGAGTGGGCCCACTGATACCTCTCCGTCATACGGAGTGACAAATCCCAGTCTCGATCCGTGTCAACCCAACAGCTACTTTCGGAGATACCTGTAATGCACCTTTATAGTCACCCAGTTACGTTGTGACGTTTGATACACCCAAGGCACTCTTACGGTATCCGGGAGTTACACGATCTCATGGTCTAAGGAAGAGATACTTGACATTGGCAAAGCTCTAGCAAAACGAACTACACGATCTTTTATGCTATGCTTAGGATTGGGTCTTGTCCATCACATCATTCTCCTAATGATGTGATCCCGTTATCAACGACATCCAATGTCCATAGTCAGGAAACCATGACTATCTGTTGATCACAATGAGCTGGTCAACTAGAGGCTCACCAGGGACATATTGTGGTCTAAGTATTCACACATGTATTACGATTTCCGGATAATACAGTTATAGCATGAATAAAAGACATTTATCATGAACATTGAAATATAATAATACTTTTATTATTGCCTCTAGGGCATATTTCCAACAGTCTCCCACTTGCACTAGAGTCACCAATCTAGTTACATTGTGATGAATCGAACACCCATAGAGTTCTGGTGTTGATCATGTTTTGCACGCGAGAGAGGTTTAGTCAGCGGATCTGCGACATTCAGATATGTGTGCACTTTGCAAATCTCTATGTCTCCATCTTGAACATTTTCACGGATGGAGTTGAAACGACGCTTGATGTGCCTGGTCTTCTTGTGAAATCTGGGCTCCTTGGCAAGGGCAATAGCTCCAGTGTTGTCACAGAAGAGTTTGATCGGCCCCGACGCATTGGGTATGACTCCTAGGTCGGTGATGAACTCCTTCACCCAAATCGCTTCATGCGCTGCCTCCGAGGCTGCCATGTACTCCGCTTCACATGTAGATCCCGCCACGACGCTCTGCTTACAGCTGCACCAGCTTACTGCTCCACCATTCAACATATACACGTATCCAGTTTGTGACTTAGAGTCATCCAGATCTGAGTCGAAGCTAGCGTTGACGTAACCCTTTACGACGAGCTCTTCGTCTCCTCCATAAACGAGAAACATGTCCTTCGTCCTTTTCAGGTACTTTATGATATTCTTGACCGCTGTCCAGTGTTCCTTGCCGGGATTACATTGGTATCTTGCTACCAAACTTACGGCAAGGTTTACATCGGGTCTGGTACACAGCATGGCATACATAATAGATCCTATGGCTGAAGCATAGGGGATGACACTCATCTCTTCTTTATCTTTTGCCGTGGTCGGTGACTGAGCCGAGCTCAGTCTCACACCTTGTAACATAGGCAAGAACCCCATCTTGGACTGACCCATTTTGAATTTCTTCAAAACATTGTCAAGGTATGTGCTTTGTGAAAGACCTATGAGGCGTCTCGATCTATCTCTATAGATCTTGATGCCTAATATATAAGCAGCTTCTCCAAGGTCCTTCATTGAAAAACACTTATTCAAGTAGGCCTTAATGTTGTCCAGAAATTCTATATTATTTCCCATCAAGAGTATGTCATCTACATATAATATGAGAAATGCTACAGAGCTCCCACTCACTTTCTTGTAAACGCAGGCTTCTCCATAAGTCTGCATAAACCCAAACGCTTTGATCATCTCATCAAAGCGAATGTTCCAACTCTGAGATGCTTGCACCAGTCCATAAATGGATCGCTGGAGCTTGCACACTTTGTTAGCGTTCTTAGGATCGACAAAACCTTCCGGCTGCATCATATACAGCTCTTCCTTAAGATGCCCGTTAAGGAATGCCGTTTTGACGTCCATCTGCCATATCTCATAATCATAGTATGCGGCAATTGCTAACATGATTCGGACGGACTTTAGCTTCGCTACGGGAGAGAATGTCTCGTCGTAGTCAATCCCTTGAACTTGTCGATAACCCTTAGCGACAAGTCGAGCTTTATAGATGGTGACATTACCATCCGCGTCCGTCTTCTTCTTAAAGATCCATTTGTTTTCTATCGCTCGCCGATCATCGGGCAAGTCTGTCAAAGTCCATACTTTGTTTTCCTACATGGATTCTATCTCGGATTTCATGGCTTCAAGCCATTTGTTGGAATCTGGGCCCGCCATCGCTTCTTCATAGTTCGAAGGTTCACCGTTGTCTAACAACATGATTTCCAGGACAGGGTTGCCGTACCACTCTAGTGCGGAACGTGTCCTTGTAGACCTACGAAGTTCAGCAGTAACTTGATCCGAAGTACCTTGATCATCATCATTGTTTTCCTCTTCAGTTGGAGTGGGCATCACAGGAACGGTTTCCTGCGCTGCGCCACTTTCCCGCTCAAGAGGCAGTACTTCATCGAGTTCTACTTTCCTCCCACTTACTTCTTTCGAGAGAAACTCTTTTTCCAGAAAGCATCCGTTCTTGGCAACAAAGATCTTGCCTTCGGATCTTAAGTAGAAGGTATACCCGACAGTTTCCTTAGGGTATCCTATGAAGACGCATTTTTCCGACTTGGGTTCGAGCTTTTCAGGTTGAAGTTTCTTGACATAAGCATCGCATCCCCAAACTTTTAGAAACGACAGCTTAGGTTTCTTTCCAAACCATAATTCATACGGTGTCGTCTCAACGGATTTAGACGGTGCCCTATTTAAAGTGAATGTAGCTGTCTCTAGAGCGTATCTCCAAAATGATAGCGGTAAATCGGTAAGAGACATCATAGACCGCACCATATCCAATAGAGTGCGATTACGACGTTCGGACACACCGTTTCGTTGAGGTGTTCCAGGCGGCGTGAGTTGTGAAACGATTCCACATTTCCTTAAGTGTGTGCCAAATTCGTGACTTAAATATTCTCCTCCACGATCTGATCGTAGGAACTTTATCTTTCGGTCACGTTGATTCTCCACCTCATTCTGAAATTCCTTGAACTTTTCAAAGGTCTCAGACTTGTGTTTCATTAAGTAGACATACCCATATCTACTTAAGTCATCAGTGAGAGTGAGAACATAACGATATCCTCCGCGAGCCTCAACGCTCATTGGACCGCACACATCGGTATGTATGATTTCCAACAAGTTGGTTGCTCGCTCCATTGTTCCGGAGAACGGAGTCTTGGTCATCTTGCCCAAAAGGCATGGTTCGCATGTGTCAAATGATTCATAATCAAGAGACTCCAAAAGTCCATCGGCATGGAGCTTCTTCATGCGCTTGACACCAATGTGACCAAGGCGGCAGTGCCACAAGTATGTGGGACTATCGTTATCAACTTTAAATCTTTTGGCATCTACACTATGAACATGTGTAATATTACGCTCGAGATTCATTAAGAATAAACCATTGACCATCGGAGCATGACCATAAAACATATCTCTCATATAAATCGAACAACCATTATTCTCAGAATTAAATGAGTAGCCATCTCGTATTAAACGAGATCCAGATACAATGTTCATGCTCAAACTTGGCACTAAATAACAATTATTAAGGTTCAAAACTAATCCCGTAGGTAAATGTAGAGGCAGCGTGCCGACGGCGATCACATCGACTCTGGAACCATTCCCGACGCGCATCGTCACCTCGTCCTTCGCCAGTCTCCGTTTATTCCGCAGCTCCTGCTGTGAGTTACAAATATGAGCAACGGCACCGGTATCAAATACCCACGAGTTACTACGAGTACTGGTAAGGTACACATCAATCACATGTATATCAAATATACCTTTGGTGTTGCCGGCCTTCTTATCCGCTAAGTATTTGGGGCAGTTCCGCTTCCAGTGACCCTTCCCCTTGCAATAAAAGCACTCAGTCTCAGGCTTGGGTCCATTCTTTGACTTCTTCCCGGTAACTGGTTTACCAGGCGCGGCAACATCTTTGCCGTCCTTCTTGAAGTTCTTCTTACCCTTGCCTTTCTTGAACTTAGTGGTCTTATTGACCATCAACACTTGATGTTCTTTCTTGATTTCAGCCTCTGCTGACTTCAGCATCGAGAACACTTCAGGAATGGTCTTTTCCATCCCCTGCATGTTGTAGTTCATCACAAAGCTCTTGTAGCTTGGTGGGAGCGACTGGAGGATTCTGTCAATGACCGCCTCATCTGGGAGGTTAATGTTCAGCTGGGTCATACGGTTGTGCAACCCAGACATCTTTAGGATGTGCTCACTGACAGAACTGTTTTCCTCCATCTTACAACTGTAGAACTTGTCGGAGACATCATATCTCTCGACCCGGGCATGAGCTTGAAAAACTAGTTTCAGCTCTTCGAACATCTCATATGCTCCGTGATGCTCAAAACGCTTTTGGAGCCCCGGTTCTAAGCTGTAAAGCATGCCGCACTGAACGAGGGAGTAATCATCAGCGCGAGACTGCCAAGCATTCATAATGTCTTGGTTCTTTGGGACGGGAGCGTCACCTAGCGGTCCTTCTAGGACATATTGTTTCCTGGCAGCTATGAGGATGATCCTCAGGTTCCGGACCCAGTCCGTATAGTTGCTGCCATCATCTTTCAGCTTGGTTTTCTCTAGGAACGCGTTGAAGTTCATGTTGACATTAGCGTTGGCCATTGATCTACAAGACATATTTGCAAAGGTTTTAGACTAAGTTCATGATAATAAAGTTCTAATCAAATTATGAACTCCCACTTAGATTAGACATCCCTCTAGTCATCTAAGTGTTACATGATCCGAGTCGACTAGCCCGTGTCCGATCATCACGTGAGACGGACTAGTCATCGTCGGTGAACATTCTCATGTTGATCGTATCTTCCATACGATTCCTGTTCGACCTTTCGGTCTCCGTGTTCCGAGGCCATGTCTGCACATGCTAGGCTCGTCAAGTTAACCCTAAGTGTTTTCGCTGTGTAAAACTGTCTTACACCCGTTGTATGTGAACGTAAGAATCCATCACACCCGATCATCACGTGGTGCTTAGAAGCGACGAACTGTAGCAACGGTGCACAGTTAGGGGAGAACACTTCTTGAAATTTTTTGTAAGGGATCATCTTATTTACTACCGTCGTCCTAAGTAAACAAGATGCATAAACATAATAAACATCACATGCAATTATATAGTTGTGACATGATATGGCCAATATCATATAGCTCCATTGATCTTCATCTTCGGGGCTCCATGATCATCTTGTCACCGGCTTGACACCATGATCTCCATCATCATGATCTCCATCATCGTGTCTTCATGAAGTTGTCACGCCAACGACTACTTCTACTTCTATGACTAACGTTTAGCAATAAAGTAAAGTAGTTTACATGGCGTTATTCAATGACTCGCAGGTCATACAAAAAATAAAGACAACTCCTATGGCTCCTGCCTGTTGTCATACTCATCGACATGCAAGTCGTGAATCCTATTACAAAGAACATGATCTCATACATCACAATTCATCATTCATCACAACTTCTAGCCATATCACATCACATGATCAATCGCTGCAAAAACAAGTTAGACGTCCTCTAATTGTTGTTGCATCTTTTACGTGGCTGCAATTGGGTTCTAGCAAGAACGTTTTCTTACCTACGAATCACCACAACGTGATTTTGTCAACTTCTATTTACCCTTCATAAGGGCCCTGTTCATCGATTCCGCTCCAACTAAAGTGGGAGAGACAGACACCCGCCAGCCACCTTATGCAACTAGTGCATGTCAGTCGGTGGAACCGGTCTCACGTAAGCGTACGTGTAAGGTTGGTCCGGGCCGCTTCATCCCACAATACCGTTGAGCAAGAAAAGACTAGTAGAGGCAAGTAAGATGACAAAATCCACGCCCACAACAAATTGTGTTCTACTCGTGCATTAGAGAACTACGCATAGACCTAGCTCATGATGCCACTGTTGGGGAACGTTGCAGAAAATTAAAAATTTTCCTACGGTTTCACCAAGATCCATCTATGAGTTCATCTAAGCAACGAGTCAAGGGAGAGAGTTTGCATCTACATACCACTTGTAGATCGCGTGCGGAAGCTTGCAAGGTGATGATGTAGTCGTACTCGACGTGATTCGAATCACCGATGACCAAGTGCTGAACGGACAACACCTCCGCGTTCAACACACGTACGGGACGGGAGACGTCTCCTCCTTCTTGATCCAGCAAGGGGAAGGAGAGGTTGAGGAAGACAGCTCCACCGGCAGCACAATGGCGTGGTGATGGTGGAGAAGCAGTACTCCGACAGGGCTTCGCCGAGCACACAACGGAGGAGGAGAGGTGTTGGGGAGGGGAGGGCTGCGCCTTGGAGGATGGTCCGGCTGCCCTCCCCTCACCCCTCTATTTATAGGGGGAAGGGATAAGGGGGCCGGCCCCCTAGACCCATCTAGGGGGGTGCGGCGGCTAAGGGGAGAGGGGGAGAGGGTGGCTTGCCCCCCAAGTCAAGGGGGGCGCCCCCTCTAGGGTTCCCCCTCAACCCTAGGCGCATGGGCCCAAGGGAGGGGGTGCGGCCAGCCCACCAGGGGCTGGCTCCCTGCCCCACGCAGCCCATGTGGCCCCCCGGGAGGGGTGGCCCCTCCCGGTGGACCCCCGGAACCCTTCCGGTGGCCCCGGTACAATACCGGTATGACCCCGAATCTTCCCGGTGTCCGTTTGACAACTTCCCATGTATAAATCTTTACCTCCGGACCCATCTGGATCTCCTCGTGACGTCCAGGATCCCATCCGGGACTCCGAACAACATTCGGTAGTCACATACTAGTCTTCCTAATAACCCTAGCGTCACCGAACCTTAAGTGTGTAGACCCTACGGGTTCGGGAGACATGCAGACATGACCGAGATGCTCTCAGGCCAATAACCAACAGCGGGATCTGGATACCCATGATGGCTCCCACATGCTCCTCGATGTTGTCATCGGATGAACCACTATGTCGAGGATTCGATCAAACCCTGTATACAATTCCCTTTGTCAATCGGTACGTTACTTGCCCGAGACTCGATCGTCGGTATCCCAATACCTTGTTCAGTCTCGTTACCGGCAAGTCACTTTACTCGTACCGCAATGCATGATCCCGTGTCCAACACCTTGGTCACATTGAGCTCATAATGATGATGCATTACCGAGTGGGCCCAGTGATACCTCTCCGTCATACGGAGTGACAAATCCCAGTCTCGATCCGTGTCAACCCAACAGCTACTTTCGGAGATACCTGTAATGCACCTTTATAGTCACCCAGTTACGTTGTGACGTTTGATACACCCAAGGCACTCTTACGGTATCCGGGAGTTACACGATCTCATGGTCTAAGGAAGAGATACTTGACATTGGCAAAGCTCTAGCAAAACGAACTACACGATCTTTTATGCTATGCTTAGGATTGGGTCTTGTCCATCACATCATTCTCCTAATGATGTGATCCCGTTATCAACGACATCCAATGTCCATAGTCAGGAAACCATGACTATCTGTTGATCACAATGAGCTGGTCAACTAGAGGCTCACCAGGGACATATTGTGGTCTAAGTATTCACACGTGTATTACAATATAATAATACTTTTATTATTGCCTCTAGGGCATATTTCCAACAGTCTCCCACTTGCACTAGAGTCACCAATCTAGTTACATTGTGATGAATCGAACACCCATAGAGTTCTGGTGTTGATCATGTTTTGCACGCGAGAGAGGTTTAGTCAGCGGATCTGCGACATTCAGATCCGTGTGCACTTTGCAAATCTCTATGTCTCCATCTTGAACATTTTCACGGATGGAGTTGAAACGACGCTTGATGTGCCTGGTCTTCTTGTGAAATCTGGGCTCCTTGGCAAGGGCAATAGCTCCAGTGTTGTCACAGAAGAGTTTGATCGGCCCCGACGCATTGGGTATGACTCCTAGGTCGGTGATGAACTCCTTCACCCAAATCGCTTCATGCGCTGCCTCCGAGGCTGCCATGTACTCCGCTTCACATGTAGATCCCGCCACGACGCTCTGCTTGCAGCTGCACCAGCTTACTGCTCCACCATTCAACATATACACGTATCCGGTTTGTGACTTAGAGTCATCTAGATCTGAGTCGAAGCTAGCGTCGATGTAACCCTTTACGACGAGCTCTTCGTCTCCTCCATAAACGAGAAACATGTCCTTCGTCCTTTTCAGGTACTTCAGGATATTCTTGACCGCTGTCCAGTGTTCCTTGCCGGGATTACTTTGGTATCTTGCTACCAAACTTACGGCAAGGTTTACATCGGGTCTGGTACACAGCATGGCATACATAATAGATCCTATGGCTGAAGCATAGGGGATGACACTCATCTCTTCTTTATCTTTTCCCGTGGTCGGTGACTGAGCCGAGCTCAGTCTCACACCTTGTAACATAGGCAAGAACCCCTTCTTGGACTGATCCATTTTGAATTTCTTCAAAACCTTGTCAAGGTATGTGCTTTGTGAAAGACCTATGAGGCGTCTCGATCTATCTCTATAGATCTTGATGCCTAATATATAAGCAGCTTCTCCAAGGTCCTTCATTGAAAAACACTTATTCAAGTAGGCCTTAATGCTGTCCAGAAATTCTATATTATTTCCCATCAAGAGTATGTCATCTACATATAATATGAGAAATGCTACAGAGCTCCCACTCACTTTCTTGTAAACGCAGGCTTCTCCATAAGTCTGCATAAACCCAAACGCTTTGATCATCTCATCAAAGCGAATGTTCCAACTCCGAGATGCTTGCACCAGTCCATAAATGGATCGCTGGAGCTTGCACACTTTGTTAGCGTTCTTAGGATCGACAAAACCTTCCGGCTGCATCATATACAGCTCTTCCTTAAGATGCCCGTTAAGGAATGCCGTTTTGACGTCCATCTGCCATATCTCATAATCATAGTATGCGGCAATTGCTAACATGATTCGGACGGACTTTAGCTTCGCTACGGGAGAGAATGTCTCGTCGTAGTCAATCCCTTGAACTTGTCGATAACCCTTAGCGACAAGTCGAGCTTTATAGATGGTGACATTACCATCCGCGTCCGTCTTCTTCTTAAAGATCCATTTGTTTTCTATCGCTCGCCGATCATCGGGCAAGTCTGTCAAAGTCCATACTTTGTTTTCCTACATGGATTCTATCTCGGATTTCATGGCTTCAAGCCATTTGTTGGAATCTGGGCCCGCCATCGCTTCTTCATAGTTCGAAGGTTCACCGTTGTCTAACAACATGATTTCCAGGACAGGGTTGCCGTACCACTCTAGTGCGGAACGTGTCCTTGTAGACCTACGAAGTTCAGCAGTAACTTGATCCGAAGTACCTTGATCATCATCATTGTTTTCCTCTTCAGTTGGAGTGGGCATCACAGGAACGGTTTCCTGCGCTGCGCCACTTTCCCGCTCAAGAGGCAGTACTTCATCGAGTTCTACTTTCCTCCCACTTACTTCTTTCGAGAGAAACTCTTTTTCCAGAAAGCATCCGTTCTTGGCAACAAAGATCTTGCCTTCGGATCTTAAGTAGAAGGTATACCCGACAGTTTCCTTAGGGTATCCTATGAAGACGCATTTTTCCGACTTGGGTTCGAGCTTTTCAGGTTGAAGTTTCTTGACATAAGCATCGCATCCCCAAACTTTTAGAAACGACAGCTTAGGTTTCTTTCCAAACCATAATTCATACGGTGTCGTCTCAACGGATTTAGACGGTGCCCTATTTAAAGTGAATGTAGCTGTCTCTAGAGTGTATCCCCAAAATGATAGCGGTAAATCGGTAAGAGACATCATAGACCGCACCATATCCAATAGAGTGCGATTACGACGTTCGGACACACCGTTTCGTTGAGGTGTTCCAGGCGGCGTGGGTTGTGAAACGATTCCACATTTCCTTAAGTGTGTGCCAAATTCGTGACTTAAATATTCTCCTCCACGATCTGATCGTAGGAACTTTATCTTTCGGTCACGTTGATTCTCCACCTCATTCTGAAATTCCTTGAACTTTTCAAAGGTCTCAGACTTGTGTTTCATTAAGTAGACATACCCATATCTACTTAAGTCATCAGTGAGAGTGAGAACATAACGATATCCTCCGCGAGCCTCAACGCTCATTGGACCGCACACATCGGTATGTATGATTTCCAACAAGTTGGTTGCTCGCTCCATTGTTCCGGAGAACGGAGTCTTGGTCATCTTGCCCAAAAGGCATGGTTCGCATGTGTCAAATGATTCATAATCAAGAGACTCCAAAAGTCCATCGGCATGGAGCTTCTTCATGCGCTTGACACCAATGTGACCAAGGCGGCAGTGCCACAAGTATGTGGGACTATCGTTATCAACTTTAAATCTTTTGGCATCTACACTATGAACATGTGTAATATTACGCTCGAGATTCATTTAGAATAAACCATTGACCATCGGAGCATGACCATAAAACATATCTCTCATATAAATCGAACAACCATTATTCTCAGACTTAAATGAGTAGCCATCTCGTATTAAACGAGATCCAGATACAATGTTCATGCTCAAACTTGGCACTAAATAACAATTATTAAGGTTCAAAACTAATCCCGTAGGTAAATGTAGAGGCAGCGTGCCGACGGCGATCACATCGACTCTGGAACCATTCCCGACGCGCATCGTCACCTCGTCCTTCGCCAGTCTCCGTTTATTCCGCAGCTCCTGCTGTGAGTTACAAATATGAGCAACGGCACCGGTATCAAATACCCAGGAGTTACTACGAGTACTGGTAAGGTACACATCAATCACATGTATATCAAATATACCTTTGGTGTTGCCGGCCTTCTTATCCGCTAAGTATTTGGGGCAGTTCCGCTTCCAGTGACCCTTCCCCTTGCAATAAAAGCACTCAGTCTCAGGCTTAGGTCCATTCTTTGACTTCTTCCCGGTAACTGGCTTACCAGGCGCGGCAACATCTTTGCCGTCCTTCTTGAAGTTCTTCTTACCCTTACCCTTCTTGAACTTAGTGGTCTTATTGACCATCAACACTTGATGTT
This sequence comes from Triticum aestivum, assembly GCF_018294505.1. NCBI lineage: Eukaryota > Viridiplantae > Streptophyta > Magnoliopsida > Poales > Poaceae > Triticum > Triticum aestivum. The sequence goes on from NC_057801.1 coordinate 787,966,494, forward strand.
CTTTCTTGATTTCAGCCTCTGCTGACTTCAGCATCGAGAACACTTCAGGAATGGTCTTTTCCATCCCCTGCATGTTGTAGTTCATCACAAAGCTCTTGTAGCTTGGTGGGAGAGACTGGAGGATTCTGTCAATGACCGCCTCATCTGGGAGGTTAATGTTCAGCTGGGTCATACGGTTGTGCAACCCAGACATCTTCAGGATGTGCTCACTGACAGAACTGTTTTCCTCCATCTTACAACTGTAGAACTTGTCGGAGACATCATATCTCTCGACCCGGGCATGAGCTTGAAAAACTAGTTTCAGCTCTTCGAACATCTCATATGCTCCGTGGTGCTCAAAACGCTTTTGGAGCCCCGGTTCTAAGCTGTAAAGCATGCCGCACTGAACGAGGGAGTAATCATCAGCGCGAGCTTGCCAAGCATTCATAATGTCTTGGTTCTCGGGGACGGGAGCGTCACCTAGCGGTCCTTCTAGGACATATTGTTTCCTGGCAGCTATGAGGATGATCCTCAGGTTCCGGACCCAGTCCGTATAGTTGCTGCCATCATCTTTCAGCTTGGTTTTCTCTAGGAACGCGTTGAAGTTCATGTTGATAAAGTTCTAATCAAATTATGAACTCCCACTTAGATTAGACATCCCTCTAGTCATCTAAGTGTTACACGATCCGAGTCGACTAGCCCGTGTCCGATCATCACGTGAGACGGACTAGTCATCGTCGGTGAACATTCTCATGTTGATCGTATCTTCTATACGATTCGTGTTCGACCTTTCGGTCTCCGTGTTCCGAGGCCATGTCTGCACATGCTAGGCTCGTCAAGTTAACCCTAAGTGTTTTCGCTGTGTAAAACTGTCTTACACCCATTGTATGTGAACGTAAGAATCCATCACACCCGATCATCACGTGGTGCTTAGAAGCGACGAACTGTAGCAACGGTGCACAGTTAGGGGAGAACACTTCTTGAAATTTTGTAAGGGATCATCTTATTTACTACCGTCGTCCTAAGTAAACAAGATGCATAAACATAATAAAAATCACATGCAATTATATGGTTGTGACATGATATGGCCAATATCATATAGCTCCATTGATCTTCATCTTCGGGGCTCCATGATCATCTTGTCACCGGCTTGACACCATGATCTCCATCATCATGATCTCCATCATCGTGTCTTCATGAAGTTGTCACGCCAACGACTACTTCTACTTCTATGACTAACGTTTAGCAATAAAGTAAAGTAGTTTACATGGCATTGTTCAATGACACGCAGGTCATACAAAAAATAATGACAACTCCTATGGCTCCTGCCGGTTGTCATACTCATCGACATGCAAGTCGTGAATCCTATTACAAAGAACATGATCTCATACATCACAATTCATCATTCATCACAACTTATGGCCATATCACATCACATGATCAATCGCTGCAAAAACAAGTTAGACGTCCTCTAATTGTTGTTGCATCTTTTACGTGGCTGCAATTGGGTTCTAGCAAGAACGTTTTCTTACCTACGATTCACCACAACGTGATTTTGTCAACTTATATTTACCCTTCATAAGGTCCCTGTTCATCGATTCCGCTCCAACTAAAGTGGGAGAGACAGATACCCGCCAGCCACCTTATGCAACTAGTGCATGTCAGTCGGTGGAACCGGTCTCACGTAAGCGTACGTGTAAGGTTGGTCCGGGCCGCTTCATCCCACAATACCGTTGAGCAAGAAAAGACTAGTAGAGGCAAGTAAGATGACAAAATCCACGCCCACAACAAATTGTGTTCTACTCGTGCATTAGAGAACTACGCATAGACCTAGCTCATGATGCCACTGTTGGGGAACGTTGCAGAAAATTAAAAATTTTCCTACGGTTTCACCAAGATCCATCTATGAGTTCATCTAAGCAACGAGTCAAGGGAGAGAGTTTGCATCTACATACCACTTGTAGATCGCGTGCGGAAGCTTGCAAGGTGATGATGTAGTCGTACTCGACGTGATTCGAATCACCGATGACCAAGTGCTGAACGGACAGCACCTCCGCGTTCAACACACGTACGGGACGGGAGACGTCTCCTCCTTCTTGATCCAGCAAGGGGGAAGGAGAGGTTGAGGAAGACAGCTCCATCGGCAGCACGACGGCGTGGTGATGGTGGAGAGGCAGTACTCCGACAGGGCTTCGCCAAGCACACAACGGAGGAGGAGAGGTGTTGGGGAGGGGAGGGCTGCGCCTTGGAGGGTGGTGCGGCTGCCCTCCCCTCACCCCTCTATTTATAGGGGGAAGGGAGAAGGGGGCCGGCCCCCTAGAACCCATCTAGGGGGGGTGCGGCGGCCTAGGGGAGAGGGGAGAGGGTGGCTTGCCCCCCAAGTCAAGGGGGGCGCCCCCTCTAGGGTTCCCCCTCAACCCTAGGCGCATGGGCCCAAGGGAGGGGGGTGCGGCCAGCCCACCAGGGGCTGGCTCCCTGCCCCACGCAGCCCATGTGGCCCCCCGGGAGGGGTGGCCCCTCCCGGTGGACCCCCGGAACCCTTCCGGTGGCCCCGGTACAATACCGGTATGACCCCGAATCTTCCCGGTGTCCGATTGACAACTTCCCATATATAAATCTTTACCTCCGGACCCTTCCGGATCTCCTCGTGACGTCCAGGATCCCATCCGGGACTCCGAACAACATTCGGTAGTCACATACTAGTCTTCCTAATAACCCTAGCATCACCGAACCTTAAGTGTGTAGACCCTACGGGTTCGGGAGACATGCAGACATGACCGAGACGCTCTCAGGCCAATAACCAACAGCGGGATCTGGATACCCATGATGGCTCCCACATGCTCCTCGATGTTGTCATCGGATGAACCACTATGTCGAGGATTCGATCAAACCCTGTATACAATTCCCTTTGTCAATCGGTACGTTACTTGCCCGAGACTCGATCGTCGGTATCCCAATACCTTGTTCAGTCTCGTTACCGGCAAGTCACTTTACTCGTACCGCAATGCATGATCCCGTGTCCAACACCTTGGTCACATTGAGCTCATAATGATGATGCATTACCGAGTGGGCCCAGTGATACCTCTCCGTCATACGGAGTGACAAATCCCAGTCTCGATCCGTGTCAACCCAACAGCTACTTTCGGAGATACCTGTAATGCACCTTTATAGTCACCCAGTTACGTTGTGACGTTTGATACACCCAAGGCACTCTTACGGTATCCGGGAGTTACACGATCTCATGGTCTAAGGAAGAGATACTTGACATTGGCAAAGCTCTAGCAAAACGAACTACACGATCTTTTATGCTATGCTTAGGATTGGGTCTTGTCCATCACATCATTCTCCTAATGATGTGATCCCGTTATCAACGACATCCAATGTCCATAGTCAGGAAACCATGACTATCTGTTGATCACAATGAGCTGGTCAACTAGAGGCTCACCAAGGACATATTGTGGTCTAAGTATTCACACGTGTATTACGATTTCCGGATAATACAGTTATAGCATGAATAAAAGACATTTATCATGAACATTGAAATATAATAATACTTTTATTATTGCCTCTAGGGCATATTTCCAACAATAACTTTGTGCTTTTCTATCAATTGCTCAGCAGTAATTTGTTCACCCACCGTATTATTTACTATCATGAGAGAAGCATCTAGTGAAACCTATGGCCCCGGGTCTATTTTCCATCATACAAGTTCTATTTTCCATCATATAAGTTTTCGATCTATAATTTTAGTTTCCGCTTTACTATTTTGCAATCTTTTACTTTTCGATCTATAAACCAAAAATACCAAATATATTTACTTTACCATTTGTCTATCTCTATTAGATCTCACTTTTGCAAGTAACCATGAAGGGAATGACAACCCCTTTATCGCGTTGGTTGCAAGTTGTTGTTTGTTTGTGCAGGTATTCAGTGACTTGTGTTTTGTCTCCTATTGGATTGATACCATTGGTTCTCAAACTGAGGGAAATACTTATCTCTACTTTGCTGCATCACCCTTTCCTCTTCAAGGGAAAAACCAACGCAAGCTCAAGAATTAGAAAATCACCGGGCTTGATGATCGTTCGAGGCCGGAGACACACAGTTTCCATTTTCAGACTGGGGAGATGACCGTGATGCTCCTGGATATTGCTATGATCATCGGCCTTCCAATTGAGGGGAATCCTCTTTGTATGAGCACCGATTCTGATGGGTGGCGCGAGCAGATGCATGCCCTTATCGGTATGGTTCCTCCGGAGCCTCGGGAACCAGAAGCAGGAGACAAGAAGAAGGAAAGAGTCGAAGCTGGTGCTCCTTTCACGTGGATTGCATGGAACTTTGGTTCTTGCCCTGAGGATGCTAATGAGAATGAGGTCAAGACATATGCTCGCGTCTACATGTGGTACGTTATATCCAGGACTATGCTTGATGATGGCATAGGCAAGAATGCTCCATTGATGTGGCTGAAGGTGTTGACCGTCTTCGATAGCAAATGGAGTTGGAGTTTGGCGACACTGGCTTACCTATATAGACAGGTAGACAGTTGTTTCTTTTTCACTTCATTGCTACATTATCAATGCGATCTTCTTGTTAATCCAACCATGTTCTCTTTTATGTGAAGTTGGATGAAGCCTGTTGTAGGACCTCAAAGGACAGATGTATTGGTGGTTGTATGCTCGCACTTTCTGTATGGAGCTGGGAGCGATTGCCGGTTGGACGATCGAAGGCCGTGAAGTACGAGGATTGGGACAACAAAGATAACCCACTACGGTTCCCCACTTGGGCTTACAAGTGGGATGTGTTAAATGAGACGACGGATGATCCCTCAATCATGTACATGTTGTACACGAGCGAGATGGACACGATTACGGCTGAGCAGGTGAATCAACATTGCGTAAGTGATTCTCATGCTTCTATCATAACTCAAAATCAATTTTGCATTCTATGCTATGTTGTATGTGGAATGAGAGCCGTATGGAAAAGGGGATAGTTTTGGTAACCCTAGAGAGTTCGTGCTGAATCCGATGTGCCTTAGGGATAGGGATCTTTGGCATATGCAGTGCCCACTCATATGCAACTGGGCGGTTTAGCTTCACATGCCACATCTGGTGTACCGCCAGTTTGGTTTGTTCCATCCACGCCCGCGGGAGTGGGAGGACATGGACAAGTTGCTACACGCGTAAGATATAATTAAACTTGAGCACTTAGCACCTTCTCGGCGGTTTCGATGGTGCTAATATTCTGTTTCTAACTTGCGGGTTAGATAGGAGAAGGCAGCGGAAGATCAAGGACTGGGACAAGCATCACAAAAAGTATATCATACAGTTCGCGCTTAGTGTGGAGCAAGCTAAGGCTGGAAAACGATCGCAGCTTCGTGAGGACTGCCCGATCGTGGTCAACAACTATCTCATATCACTACTAGGATCAGGATCTTTGCCGTCAGACAGCTCCTTGTCATCTGCTAGCTGACTGCAAAGAAGGTCTTTGCCATCATCTTACAGAAAGCTGACGACAAAGATCATGTTTGCCGGCAGCCTGCTCTTTGTCGTCTGCTAGCTGACGGCATAAAAGCTTTGTCGTCTGCTAGTAGACAACAAAGAGGGTTAGTGGGCCACCCTCCCTCTTTGTCGTCTTCCAGCAGACGGCAAAGAAAATGGCCAACCTAATGGTCGTTTCCCCGGCCCCACCCCACTAGCTAGACTCTTCGTCGTCTGCTAGCAGATGACAAAGAGCTTTAACCTAACTAAAAAATGGTCAGCGCCCGCACCCCACCGCTCTCTCTCTCTCTCATCACCTCACCGCCCGCCCCCGTGCCCGAGCCGCCCCCGCCCCAACCCCCACCACCTGACCCCCAAGGCCGCCCGCCGCCCCAGCGCCCCATCC
>NC_057801.1:787972956-787995006 GCF_018294505.1 Triticum aestivum
CACCCCGACCCCGACACATCACCCCCAACACCCCGACCCCTGACACCTCCCGAAAAAGGTGCTCTTCGGCCTTCCAGAGGCCGACGGGGTCATATATTTGTGAATTATGAGTTAGGTCATATATTTTTCGATTTTGTTATTAGAAACATCATATTTGTGTTGATCAGGTGGTTTTAAATGTGTAGTTGTTTCGTCGCTGCGAGGGTCTGGTGTTTGACGACCTCCCCATGCGTTCGACGGGCTCCGCCCCTGCGTTCGTGGGTGAGCACAAATAACATCTACTCCTCCCCCCTTCATTTGCTATGTCCCGGTCTTCGTGCCAATGAAACTTGCTAGCTATAGGTGTCTTCAATCATCACTATGCGTGACCACTATGCTGAGGGAAATATGCCCTAGAGGCAATAATAAAGTTATTATTTATTTCCTTATTTCATGATAAATGTTTATTATTCATGCTAGAATTGTATTAACCAGAAACATGATACATGTGTGAATACATAGACAAACATATAGTCACTAGTATGCCTCTACTTGACTAGCTCATTAATCAAAGATGGTTATGTTTCCTAACCATAGACATGTGTTGTCATTTGATTAATGGGATCACATCATTAGGAGAATGATGTGATTGACTTGACCCATTCCGTTAGCTTAGCACTTGATCGTTAAGTATGTCGCTATTGCTTTCTTCATGACTTATATATGTTCCTGTAACTATGAGATTATGCAACTCCTGTATACCGGAGGAACACTTTGGGTGCTACCAAACGTCACAACGTAACTGGGTGATTATAAAGGAGTACTACAGGTGTCTCCAAAGGTACATGTTGGGTTGGCGTATTTCGAGATTAGGTTTTGTCACTCCGATTGTCGGAGAGGTATCTCTGGGCCCTCTCGGTAATGCACATCACTATAAGCCTTGCAAGCATTGCAACTAATGAGTTAGTTGTGACATGATGTATTACGTAACGAGTAAAGAGACTTGTCGGTAATGAGATTTAACTAGGTATTGGATACCGACGATCGAATCTCGGGCAAGTAACATACCGATGACAAAGGGAACAATGTATGTTGTTATGCGGTTTGACCGATAAAGATCTTCGTAGAATATGTAGGAGCCAATATGGGCATCAAGGTTCCGCTATTGTTTATTGACCAAGAATAGTTCTAGGTCATGTCTACATAGTTCTCGAACCCGTAGGGTCCGCACGCTTAAGGTTTCGATGACAGTTATATTATGAGTTTATGAGTTTTGATGTACCGAAGGAGTTCGGATTCCCGGATGAGATCGGAGACATGACGAGGAGTCTCGAAATGGTCGAGACGTAAAGATCGATATATTGGACGACTATATTCGGAGTTCGGAAAGGTTCCGAGTGATTCTGGTATTTTTCGGAGTACCGGAGAGTTACGGGAATTCGCCGGGGAGTATATGGGCCTTATTGGGCCATACGGGAATAGAGGAGAGAGGCCGAAAGGAAGGAGGTGCGCAGCCCCCCTCTGGTCCGAATTGGACAAGGGGTGCGGCCTCCCTTTCCTTCCTCCTCTCCCCCTCTTTCCCCCCTTCTCCTACTCCAACAAGGAAGGAGGGAGTCCTACGCCCGGTGGGAGTAGGACTCCCCTTGGCGTGCCCCTCCTAGGCCGGCCGCCCCCTCCCCCCCTGCTCCTTTATATATGAGGGCAGGGGGGCACCTCTAGGACGATAACACAAGTTGATCTACGGATCGTTCCTTAGCCGTGTGCGGTGCCCCCTCCACCATATTCCACCTCGGTCATATCGTCGCGGAGTTTAGGCGAAGCCCTGCACCGGTAGAACATCATCATCGTCACCACGCCGTCGTGCTGACGGAACTCATCCCCGACGCTTTGCTGGATTGGAGCCCGGGGAACATCATCAAGCTGAACGTGTGCTGAACACGGAGGTGCCGTACGTTTGGTACTTGGATCGGTCGGATCGTGAAGACGTACAACTACATCAACCGCGTTGTCATAACGCTTCCGCTTACGGTCTACGAGGGTACATGGACAACACTCTCCCCTCTCGTTGCTACGCCATCGCCATGATCTTGCGTGTACATAGGAATTTTTTTGAAATTACTACGTTCCCCAACAGTGGTATCAGAGCCAGGTTTTATGCATAGATGTCATATGCACGAGTAGAACACAAGTGAGTTGTGGGTGATACAAGTCATACTGCTTACCAGCATGTCATACTTTGGTTCGGCGGTATTGTGAGATGAAGTGACACGGACCGACATTACGCGTACGCTTACGCGAGACTGGTTTCACAGTTACGAGCAGTCGTGCTTAAAGGTGGCTGGCGGGTGTCTGTCTCTCTCACTTTAGCTGAATCGAGTGTGGCTACGCCCGGTCCTTGCGAAGGTTAAAACAGCACTAACTTGATGAACTATCGTTGTGGTTTTGATGCGTAGGTAAGAACGGTTCTTGCTAAGCCGGTAGCAGCCACGTAAAACTTGCAACAACAAAGTAGCGGGCGTCTAACTTGTTTTTGCAGGGCATGTTGTGATGTGATATGGTCAAGACGTGATGCTATATTTTATTGTATGAGATGATCATGTTTTGTAACCGAAGTTATCGGTAACTGGCAGGAGCCATATGGTTGTCGCTTTATTGTATGAAATGCAAACGCCCTGTAATTGCTTTACTTTATCACTAAGCGGTAGCGATAGTCATAGAAGCAATACATGGCGTAAACGACAACGATACTACGATGAAGATCAAGGTGTCGCGCCGGTGATGATGGTGATCAGGATGGTGCTTCAGAGATGGAGATCACAAGCACAAGATGATGATGGCCATATCATATCACTTATATTGATTGCATGTGATGTTAATACTTTATGCATCTTATCTTGCTTTGATTGACGGTAGCATTTTAAGATGATCTCTCACTAAAATTATCAAGAAGTGTTCTCCCTGAGAATGCACCGTTGCCAAAGTTCGTCGTGCCCAGACACCACATGATGATCGGGTGTGATAAGCTCTACGTCCATCTACAACGGGTGCAAGCCAGTTTTGCACACGGAGAATACTCAGGTTAAACTTGACGAGCCTAGCATATGCAGATATGGCCTCGGAACACGGAGACCGAAAGGTCGAGCGTGAATCATATAGTAGATATGATCAACATAGTGATGTTCACCATTGAAACTACTCCATCTCACGTGATGATCGGACATGGTGTAGTTGATATGGATCACGTGATCACTTAGAGGATAAGAGGGATGTCTATCTAAGTGGGAGTTCTTAAGTAATATGATTAATTGAACTTAAATCTATCATGAACTTAGTCCTGGTAGTATTTTTCAAATTATGTTGTAGATCAATAGCTTGCGTTGTTGCTTTCGTATGTTTATTTTCATATGTTCCTAGAGAAAATTGTGTTGAAAGATGTTAGTAGCAATGATGCATATTGGATCCGTGATCTGAGGTTTATCCTCATTGCTGCACAGAAGAATTATGTCCTTAATGCACCGCTAGGTGACAGACCGATTGCAGGAGCAGATGCAGACGTTATGAACGTTTGGCTGGCTCAATATGATGACTACTTGATAGTTTAGTGCACCATGCTTAACGGCTTAGACTCGGGACTTCAAAGACCTTTTTGAACGTCATGGACCATATGAGATGTTCCAGGAGTTGAAGTTGATATTTCAAGCAAATACCTGAGTTGAGAGATATGAAGTCTCCAACAAGTTCTATGGCTAAAAGATGGAGGAGAGTCGCTCAACTAGTGAGCATGTGCTCAGATTATCTGGGTACTACAATCGCTTGAATCAAGTGGGAGTTAATTTTCCAGATAAGATAGTGATTGACAGAATTCTCTAGTCACCACCACCAAGTTAGTAGAACTTCATGATGAACTATAATGCAAGGGCTGACGAAAACGAATCCCGAGCTCTTCATGATGCTGAAATTGACGAAGGTAGAAATCAAAGAAAAACATCAAAGTGTTGATGGTGGACAAGATCACTAGTTTCAAGATAAAGGGCAAAGGGAAGAAGGGGAACTTCATGAAGAACGGCAAGCAAGTTTCTACTCAAGTGAAGAAACCCAAGTCTGGACCTAAGCCTAAGACTAAGCAATTACACTGCAAATGAAATGGTCACTGGAAGCGGAAATGCCCTGAATATTTGGTGGATAAGAAGGATGGCAAAGTGAACAAGGGTATATTTGATATACAGGTTATTGATGTGTGCCTTACTAGTGTTTATAGTAGCCCCTGAGTATTTGATACTTGTTCGGTTACTAAGATTAGTAACTCGAAACAGGAGTTATAGAATAAACAAAGACTAGTTGAAGGGGAAGTGACGATGAGTGTTGGAAGAAGTTCCAAGATTGATATTATCATCATCGCACACTCCCTATACTTTCGGGATTAGTGTTGAACATAAATAAATGTTATTTGGCGTTTGCGTTGAGCATGAATATGATTTGATCATGTTTATTGCAATACAGTTATTCATGTAAGTTAGAGAATAATTATTGTTCTGTTTACATGTATAAAACCTTCTATGGTCATACACCCAATGAAAATGGTTTGTTGGATCTCGATCGTGTGATACACATATTCATAATATTGAAACCAAAAGATGTAAAGTTAATAGTGATGGTGCAACTTATTTGCGGCACTGCCGTTTAGGTCATATTGGTGTAAAGCGCATGAAGAAACTCCATAAAAGATGGATTTTCGGAATCACTTGGTTATGAATCATTTGATGCTTGCGAACCGTGCCTTTTGGGCAAGATGACTAAAACCCCGTTCTCCGGAACAATGGAACAAGCTAATGACTTATTGGAAATAATACATACCGATGTATGCGATCCAATGAGTGTTGATGCTCGTGGCAAGTATCGTTATTTTCTGACCTTCACAAGATGATTTGAGAAGATATGGGTATATCTACTTGATGAAACATAAGTCTGAAATAATTGAAAGGTTCAAAGAATTTCAGAGTGAAGTGGAAAAATCATTGTAACAAGAAAATAAAGTTTCTACGATCTGATCGTGGAGAAGAATATTTGAGTTATGAGTTTGGTCTTCAATTAAAACAATGTGGAATAGTTTCACAGCTCACGCCACCTGGAACACCACAACGTTATGGTGTGTCCGAACGTCATAACTGCACTTTATTGGATATGGTGCGATCTATGATGTCTCTTATCGGTTTTACCACTATCATTTTGGGGTTGTGCATTAGAGACAGCTGCATTCACGTTTAAAAGGGCACCATCTAAATCCGTTGATACGACACCGTATGAACTCTGGTTTAGCAGTAAACCTAAGCTGTCGTTTCTTAAAGTTTGGAGTTATGATGCTTATGTGAAAAAGTTTCATCCTGATAAGCTCAAACCCAAATCGGAGAAGTGCCTCTTCATAGAATACCCAAAGGAAATTGTTGGGTACACCTTCTATCACAGATCCGAAGGCAAGATATTCGTTGCTAAAAATGGATCCTTTCTAGAGAAGGAGTTTCTCTCGAAAGAAGTGAGTGGGAGGAAAGTAGAACTTGATGAGGTAACTGTACCTGCTCCCTTATTTGAAAGTAGTTCATCACAGAAATCTGTTCCTGTGACTACTACACCAATTAGTGAGGAAGTTCATGATGATGATCATGAAACTTTAGATTAAGTTACTACAGAACCTCGTAGGTCTTCTAGAGTAAGATCCGCACCAGAGTGGTACGGTAATCCTGTTCTGGAAGTTATGTTACTAGACCATGACGAACCTACGAACTATGAAGAAGCGATGGTGAGCCCAGATTCCGCAAAATGGCTTAAGGCCATGAGATCTGAGATAAGATCCATGTATGAAAACAAAGTATCGACTTTGATTGACTTGCCCAATGATCGGCAAGACATTGAGATTAAATGGATCTTCAAGAGGAAGACGGACGCTGATAGTGTTACTATATACAAAGCTAGAATTGTCGCAAAAGGTTTTCGACAAGTTCAAGGTGTTGACTACGATGAGAGTTTTTCACTCGTATCTATGCTTAAGTCTGTCTGAATCATGTTAGCAATTGCCGCATTTTATGAAATCTGGCAAATGGATAAACTAAACTGCATTCCTTAATGGTTTTCTTAAAGAAGAGTTGTATATGATGCAACCAGAAGGTTTTGTCAATCCTAAAGGTGCTAACAAATTGTGCAAGCTCCAGCGATCCATCTATGGACTGGTGCAAGCATCTCGGAGTTGGAATATATGCTTTGATGAGTTGATCAAAGCATATGGTTTTATACAGACTTTTGAAGAAGCCTGTATTTACAAGAAAGTGAGTGGGAGCTCTGTAGCATTTCTAATATTATATGTGTATGACATATTGTTAATTGGAAATGATATGGAAATTCTGGATAGCATGAAAGGATACTTGAATAAGAGTTTTCAAAGCAAGACCTCGGTGAAGCTGCTTACACATTGAGCATCAAGATCTATATAGATAGATCAAGACGCTTGATAATATTTTTTCAATGAGTACATACCTTGATAAATTTTTGAAATAGTTCAAAATGGAATAGTCAAAGAAGGAGTTCTTGCCTGTGTTACAAGGTCTGAAGTTGAGTAAGACTCAAGACCCGACCATTGCAGAAAATAGAAAGAGAATGAAAAGTCATTCCCTATGCCTCAGTCATAGGTTCTATAAAGTATGCTATGATGTGAACCAGACCTATTGTATACCTTGCTCTGTGTTTGGCAAAGGAATATAATTTTGATCTAATAAGTAGATCACTGGACATGGGTCAAGAATATCCTTAGTGAAGACTAAGGAGATGTTTCTCGATTATGGAGGTGATAAAAGAGCCCATCGTAAAAGTTACAACGATGCAAGCTTTTACACCAATCCAGATGACTCTAAGTCTCAATCTGGATACATATTGAAAGTGGGAGCAATTAGCTAGAGTAGCTCCGTGCAGAGCATTGTGGACATAGAATATTTGTGAAATACATACGGCTCTGAATATGACAGACCCGTTGACTAAGCTTCTCTCACGAGCAAAACATGATCATACCTTAGTACTCTTTTGGTGTTAATCACATAGCGATGTGAACTAGATTATTGACTCTAGTAAACCCTTTGGGTGTTGATCACATGATGATGTGAACTATGGGTATTAATCACATGCAGATGTGAATATTGGTGTTAAATCACATAGCGATGTGAACTAGATTATTGACTCTAGTGCAAGTGGGAGACTGAAGGAAATATGCCCTAGAGGCAATAATAAAGTTATTATTTATTTCCTTATTTCATGATAAATGTTTATTATTCATGCTAGAATTGTATTAACCGGAAACATGATACATGTGTGAATACATAGACAAACATATAGTCACTAGTATGCCTCTACTTGACTAGCTCATTAATCAAAGATGGTTATGTTTCCTAACCATAGACAAACATATAGTCACTAGTATGCCTCTACTTGTCATTTGATTAATGGGATCACATCATTAGGAGAATGATGTGATTGACTTGACCCATTCCATTATCTTAGCACTTGATCGTTAAGTATGTTGCTATTGTTTTCTTCATGACTTATACATGTTCCTGCAACTATGAGATTATGCAACTCCTGTTTACCGGAGGAACACTTTGGGTGCTACCAAACGTCACAACGTAACTGGGTGATTATAGGGTACTACAGGTGTCTCCAAAGGTACATGTTGGGTTGTCGTATTTCGAGATTAGGTTTTGTCACTCCGATTGTTGGAGAGGTATCTCTGGGCCCTCTCGGTAATGCACATCACAATAAGCCTTGCAAGCATTGCAACTAATGAGTTAGTTGTGAGATGATGTATTACGTAACGAGTAAAGAGACTTGCTGGTAACGAGATTGAACTAGGTATTGGATAGCGACGATCGAATCTCGGGCAAGTAACATACTGATGACAAAGGGAACAACGTATGTTGTTATGCGGTTTGACCGATAAAGATCTTCGTAGAATATGTAGGAGCCAATATGGGCATCCAGGTTCCGCTATTGGTTATTGACCAAGAATAGTTCTAGGTCATGTCTACATAGTTATCGAACCCATAGGGTCCGCACACTTAAGGTTTCGATGACAGTTATATTATGAGTTTATGAGTTTTGATGTACTGAAGGAGTTCGGAGTCCCGGATGAGATCGGGGACATGACGAGGAGTCTCGAAATGGTCGAGACATAAAGATCGATATATTGAACGACTATATTCGGAGTTCGGAAAGGTTCCGAGTGATTCGGGTATTTTTCGGAGTACCGGAGAGTTACAGGAATTCGCCGGGGAGTATATGGGCCTTATTGGGCCATACGGGAATAGAGGAGAGAGGCCGAAAGGAAGGAGGCGCGCAGCCCCCCTTTGGTCCGAATTGGACAAGGGGTGCGGCCCCCCTTTCCTTCCTCCTCTCCCCCTCTTTCCCCCCTTCTCCTACTCCAACAAGGAAGGAGGGAGTCCTACTCCCGGTGGGAGTAGGACTCCCCTTGGCGCGCCCCTCCTAGGCCGGCCGCCCCCTCCCCCCTTGCTCCTTTATATATGAGGGCAGGGGGGCACCTCTAGGACGACAACACAAGTTGATCTACGGATCGTTCCTTAGCCGTGTGCGGTGGCCCCCTCCACCATATTCCACCTCGGTCATATCGTCGCGGAGTTTAGGCGAAGCCCTGCGCCGGTAGAACATCATCATCGTCACCATGCCATCATGCTGACAGAACTCATCCCCGACGCTTTGCTGGATTGGAGCCCGGGGAACGTCATCGAGCTGAACGTGTGCTGAACACGGAGGTGCCGTACGTTCGGTACTTGGATCGGTCGGATCGTGAAGACGTACAACTACATCAACCGCGTTGTCATAACGCTTCCGCTTACGGTCTACGAGGGTACGTGGACAACACTCTCCCCTCTCGTTGCTATGCCATCACCATGATCTTGCGTGTACGTAGGAATTTTTTTGAAATTACTATGTTCCTCAACATATGCGTCTCCCGTTTGAAAGGGTTACATCTATAAATATTCATGCATTTGCATATTTATAATTGTGATTCTTTTGAATTGTCCAGCGTTATCGATGGACAACCCAAGTATGTGTAGATTTGGTTCGTTTTTCTATATGCTCTGCTCTGCATCCGATGCAGAATTTTGTCAGTGCCTCCCTATTGTTCTCTGGGTACACATCCTCTCTACTTACTGCCGAGACGTATATCAGTAGAACAGCGGGGAGGTGTTGCCGAAATTTTGCGTCAGATCCGGAGCAGAGCATGGGAAAACGAACCCAATGTACACTACACCACGCCCCACTATAGCTCACATGCCGTTTGTTGGTAAAACTTTATATAAGTCATCATGTCGTGTGTCGGTAAATATATTGACACACACTCTGTTATTAAGCGTCCATATATAAACACGATGTCTGTTGGCAAAAGTATAGACACAATGCATGTCAGTAAAAATATACACAAAGGCAGTGTGTGTGACAGTAATTTTTGAAACCATCAACACAACGTGTGTTGGCGAATGATTTAGGCTCACAAAGGTGGCAAGTTGAAAATTAAACGAAATTGTAGCGGGCCTGTGGGTGAAATCTTTGGCGGTGGTATCCTAAAGTAGCGGGCCTCTGGGCGAAATTTTTGCCGCGGGTGTCCCTAGATCTGGGTCCGGCTCTCCTGCTGCGAACACTGCACCCTGTATTGTGCAGGGCCATGATACAACTCTGTCGTATATATAATTTTTTATTGTTCCATGCCAATATTATTCAACTTTAATATTCTTTTGTCAACTTTTTATACTATTTTTGGGACTAACATATTGATCCAGTGCCTAGTGTCAGTTCATGTCTGTTGCATGTTTTATGTTTCCCAGAAACCCCACATCAAATGGAGTCCAAACGGGATAAAAACGGACGGAGAATTATTTTGGAATATTTGTCATTTTTGGGAAGTAAAATCAACGCGAGACGGTGCCCGGGGTGGCCACGAGACAGGGGCCCACGCCCACACCAGGTGGGCGCAACCCCCACCCTCCTGGGCCCCTCGTAAGGCGGTTGATGCCCTTCTTTGGCCGCAAGAAAGCAATTTTTTGGAAAAAGATCTGGACGAAGGTTTCAATCCAATCGGAGTTACGGATCTCCGGATATAAAATAAACGGTGCCAGGGCAGAATCCGAAAACGCAGAAACAGAGAGAGACACAGAGATAGATCCAATCTCAGAGGGGCTCTCACCCCTCCCACGCCATGGGAGCCAAGGACCAGAGGGGAAACCCTTCTCCCATATAGGGAGGAGGTCAAGGAAGAAGAAGAAGAAGAAGAAGGGGGGCTCTCTCCCCCTTACTTCCGGTGGCGCCGGAGCGCTACTGGGGGCCATCATCATCACCGCGATCTTCACCAACACCTCCGCCATCTTCACCAACATCTCCATCACCTTCCCCCATCTATATTCAGCGGTCCACTCTACCGCAACCCGCTGTAACCTCTACTTGAACATGGTGCTTTATGCTTCATATTATTATCCAATGATGTGTTGCCATCCTATGATGTCTTACTAGATTTTCGTTGTCCTACCGGTCACTGATGAATTGCTATGATTGGTTTAATTTGCTTGTGGTTATGTTTCTGTCCTACTGTGCCCTCCGTGTCGCGCAAGCGTGAGGGATTCCTGTTGTAGGGTGTTGCAATATGTTCATGATTCGCTTATATTGGGTTCCTTGAGTGACAGAAGCATAAACACGAGTAAGGGGATTGTGGCGTATGGGATAAAGGGGACTTGATGCTTTAATGCTATGGTTGGATTTTACCTTAATGAATCTTTAGTAGTTGCGGATGCTTGCTAGAGTTCCAATGATAAGTGCATATGATCCAAGAAGAGAAGGTATGTTAGCTTATGCCTCTCCCACATAATACTTGCTATCGATCTAGTAACGTAGTCAATTGCTTAGGGACAATTTCACAACTCTTACCACCACTTTTACACACTCACTATATTTACTTTATTGCTTCTTTATCTAAACAGCCCCTACTTTTATTTACACGTTCTTTATATTCTTGCAAACCTATCCAACAACACCTACAAAGTACTTCTAGTTTCATACCTGTTCTAGGTAAAGCGAACACTAAGCGTGCGTAGAGTCGTATCAGTGGCAGATAGGACTTGAGAGTATATTTGTTCTACCTTTAGCTCCTCGTTGGGTTCGACACTCTTACTTATAGAAAGAGGCTACAATTGATCCCGTATACTTGCGGGTTATCAAGAGCTTTTTCTGGCGCCTTTGCCGGGGAGTCATAGCGTGGGGTGAATATTCTCGTGTGTGCTTGTTTGCTTTATCACTAAGTAATTTTTATTTGTTGTTCTTAGTTGTTCTCTATATTTAGTTATGGATATGGAACACAAAATACCAAAAAAATTAGGTGTACTTGCTACTAATGGAGATGAGGAAACTCCTAAAACCCTCAGATGCTCATTATGAGAAAGATATTATGTATTGGTAAAGATACTAAGCTCCCACGAAATCAAGGCCTCGGAGCGATCTGGGTTTTTTTCGTGGCGGACCCCATTCGTCATCGTCAGGCCACCCAACCGACCTTTCCCCATCTGGTCAAACTCTTTGCGCCTGACCGCATGTATCCTCTGTCCCTTTGTTCTGCGATTTCAGGAGAGAGAAAGAGGAGGAGGAGGAGATGAGGATGGCTGATTTGGGGCATGCGGCCAGAAATTTGTGCTTGATTGTGGGAATACGATTTGTGGGAGGTGTTGAGCGCTTTGTTGGTTGTTGGAGGAGGCGCCTATTCGGTGTGGCCCTTGGCGTCGTTCAGTCCCTGCTCTGCCGCAGCGTTACGGAGTAGTTCGACGGGTTTCTTCTCGATTTGCTCGCTGCGCTCAAGAAGCACCTACTCGCACTCCTCCTAATCGGCGGCGTCCAATTTCCATCAACAGCAGCTGGGGACGAGGCGTTTGACGCAGCCGTGGGAATTCATGGTTGACGATGAGGGGCGGTGGCCGGGCAAGAATGACTAGAGTGGTGTTGCTGTGGTGTGGAGACGTGGAGTAAGCGGGCGTGGTGGAGAAGATGCGAGGTGGTGGCTTTGATGATGTTGAACAAGGATGCAGCGATGCCACGGTGATGCGATACAGAGAGCGATGATATGCAGGGTGAAGACGATGTTGCAGGCCACTACTGGCGTTTCTGCCAGCCATGGCTGCGTGGCACTCTATGCCACGCTGAAGGTCAGCGGAGACGGCACGCAGTGCTGTTCTGGTGTCGTATCAGAGGTGTGTGGGCATGACCTGAGCTTTGCTGGCTTCTTCCAAGATGCCAATAAATAACAAGATTTTATGCAAAATCATGCACTGGTATTGCCCGCTTTCAGGGTTCGCTGAGTAATTTTCTTCCCTTTTCGCCTAGCTATCCTGACTTTTGGTGCTGTGAGTGGATGTCATTATTCTCTGGTATGATTTTGGAATGGGAATTAGCAATAGCTTGGTGATTTCATGTTTCTTTGTTTTAAGTTATAATTCCTTATGCCGTTGTGAAACAGTTGAATGAAATTTTCTACTATACTATTACGAATGCTTTGATTTTTGCTGTTACCATTGTTCTGATTCTTACAAGGCGATCATACTACGGTTATACTATTTGGATTGGCATGCCTTGCAGAATTTACATTTATCCTCTTTCGATGCCATCGCAAGACATGGATCAATATGAACTAAAATATGAGATCGGCATGCCCAAAAAATGGTTGCCTACGCTAAAGATAATCCTTAGAGTAGGCTGATTGAAGAGCTTATCTGAGGAGGCCCCTTTTGTCCCAGTTCCGTTTTTTATTTGGCTTCATTAATATTATTGATTGATTAATATTAGCTTCATCATTGCATAATTCTGGTGTATCAGATGGAGAATAGGAGCCTAAAGGAACGCCTCCAAAGTATGTATACACATCAAACAAAAAATATTCCAAGACCATCTAAGGGCAACACTGAACCTATTCTTGAATGTATCATTTTTGCTCACCATTGTGTAGACTCATCTATAGTTTGCCACGAAGATCTTGCTTTGATCTAAAAAATGAAGCAATTAATAAAATAATAGAGTGCTATCTTGCTAGAACCAGAGTTCATGCCCACATGACCAACACTCTGTTGATGTGACATAGGCTAGAAAATTTTCAACTTCCTGCATATCTTGTTGGTAACATTCTTTTACTACAAATTATCAAGTTGTCAAATATATGGTTCGGGGCCATCAGTCTTAACATACCTTTGTGCACAAACTTGTGCCCATGTTTTCTATGATTTGAAGCTGATATTCAGTAAACATCCCTTCGTTTATTCTGGATTCGCCTTGATCAATGAGTAATTTATGTATTTTAGCTGCCAGTTATTGTAAATACTGAACTTTAATTGTGTTTGCTTTTTCCTTGGTTCCCCTTCTTTTATGCATTGTTTCAGAGTGTCTCCATTTGAGCATGTACTTTCAATCTAATATGTCTATTTCCCTTCCTTAGCGACTGTAAAGAAAAAAGTTGGAGCGGAGAAAGTAAACAAAAAAAATCAAATGTACATTTACATTAAGCAGCCTACTAATTCATAAATTATAAATTTCCTTTAAGGCTCTGCTAGGTTTCTTCCTCTATTTCCGTCAAACAGATTTGGTCATTGAGATTCTACTTTCAATAGAATGGAGTTAATTCTACATTGAAGTTTAGACTTCTTAGTTCTTCTAGATGCCACTTTTGGTACTCACCCCGGACTATCGCAAGAGATCTTGATGTCTTGTTTTGCTACGCTGCTCATGGGGGAAGGCATCTCTGGGTAACACAAACTCCAGTAGCAAAGGTACGGTGCCATAGCAACTTCCCAGCTAGGATTATGTTCAAATGATATGCTCGATAAAATTTCAAATCTTTGAGAAGATCATGTGCTCAGAGACCTCAGACAATGCATATTTTATTAGTTTGGATATGAAATCATTTTGTGCGTATTAGCTTCATTTTAGAGTGCCGGTATACACTCATAAAATGCTAATTCCCCATGACATCACAAAGACCTTGCTAATTCCCCATTCCAAAATATGTGTAGCTATCCCGGCCTATTTATAATGAATTATTTAAGCTCTATAATGGCATGCCTTATAGACTATGGATCAAAGTGGCCACCTCTTTGTAGTCTTCTTTTCTTGCATTGTTGCACCTGAACATGTTGATTGTATTGCAGTTCAAAATGATGCATTTTGAATGAAATTGGGGCCTTTCGTGTGCATATCAAAATGTTTGCTTCCTATTATGTATTCTTGCTCGGTAACTTATTTGAAGCAACTTCAACTTATATGTGTTAAAGTGCACAAAAAATCCTATCATATTAAATTAAAGTAATGCACATAGAACACTGGTAAAACTTGTTATTCTCAGAACAATACCCACATTCATCCAATTTATGAGTGTTAAATTTACCATACGATTCAGTGTTAAGCAGGACAACGAGAGGCCATGCCACTATCAGTTAATGCCGGTTCCAAATCTGCGTTGTAGAGGTAGTTCTTCAGTTATTTTTTGTTGTACAGCCGAGGGGAGAGCCGCCGGAGAGAGAACTCACTGAATGCAGAACGAATTGATGTAGTGCAGGCTGACCAATCGTGTGGTTAGTAGGACTCAAGCTACTAGCTAGCTATTGAGATTAGTATTAGTGTAGGCTGATCAAGCGTGATTCCATTTATCTTATGCAACATGCAAGCTCCTACCTAGCTATTGTCATTAGGGATTGCACGTAAGTAAACTCCTTGTGCGTGCACGCCTACATAATTGATTGTTTGCTACTACATATATATACTTGTGTGCGGATATTATGTACTCCTAAATATATGTCTTCTTAGAGATTCCAATATGGACTACATACGGAGCAAAAATGTGTGAATCTACACTCTAAAATATTTCTATATACATCTGAATGTAGTCTATATTGAAATATCTGAAAAGACTTATATTTAGGAACGGAGGGAGTATGGGAAAATGAAATGAACTGTAGAATCTATAAATATACGAATTTATGTCTTTTATCTTATTTCGGTTTTTTGTGAAGAAGTTGCAGTAACTTTTTGGCTCTATGTGATGCCTCTACATATCTTCTAAGTTTCTCAGCTCCCTTGAAATAGACGCTATGAGCGGTTGCATATTAAAATTGCTTTCGTCTGATTTACTTGATACACATGTAGAAATTTGTAGGTTCATACCTACATTTTTTTTGGAAATTAACCATGTCAATAAGTAGTATATTTTGACAATTAATAAGAATAGTCCTGACTCCTTGATGAAACATTGACACTCGTGTACTTTGTTGAGCAGTCCGGTCTCATCAATTTAGCATCATCCTCATCCTCATATAAAAGGAGAGTAAGCACAAAAGAAGCTATAAAATTGAATGAGTCCTAATCCCGCGGCGCAGCAAAGCACGCGTTAGCTTCTAGTTACTTTGATAATCCTGAGAAAACCCCATTCATCTTTATAATGGGAGTAACGTTGGATCAACGTGAATACTTTAGGGATTATCGCTTGACACAAAAAGCAAAACTATTATGGGATCAAATTTATATGTTATATTGGTATGCTCGGGAACTATGCTTGAGATATGATTATACTTGTTGCTCAAGGATGAAGGCTCCACACCTTCCCTTTTCATGCAAATTTAATGATGATAAAACCTTGGCTTCTTATGCTAATGGTATCTATGATTACTATGATGTGGAACAAATAGAAGAATTTGTTGCTTTTATGGGTGCTTATGAGATTGAATCTAGGTTTAAAGAGTTTGATGATTTTGATGATTCAGTTTATAGACCTGAAAATTTTGCTATACTTAAATATTGTTATAAGAATTATGAATACAATTACAATATTGATGCATTTATTGAGAAAGTCTCCGCTGTCCAAGAAGAGACTAATATTTTGCAGGAAGCTATGGAAGAAGAAATTGATGAAACTGTGAGTTCATTGGATGAAAAAGATGATGAGGAGAGCGAAGAACAAAAGGAGGAAGAGCGGATTAGCTACCTGTGCCCACCTTCTAATGAGAGTAACTCTTCAACTCATACATTGTTTAATTCCCTTCGTGCTTACCGAAGGATGATTGCTATGATGATTGCTATGATCCCATTGATTCTCTTGAAATATCCCTTTTTGATGATGCTTGCTATGCTTGTGGCCAAGATGCCAATATGAATTATGCTTATGGAGATGAACTTGCTATAGTTCCTTATGTTAAACATGAAATTGTTTCTATTGCACCCACGCATGATAGTCCTATTATCTTTCTGAATTCTCCCGACTACACTATATCGGAGAAGTTTGTGCTTACTAAGGATTATATTGATCGGTTGCCTTTTACTACTACACATGATGATTTTGCTAGATATAATATGCATGTTCTTGCTGCTCCTACTTGCAATTATTATGAGAGAGGAAGTATATCTCCACCTCTCTATGTTGCCAATATGATAAAATTGCAAGTAACTGCTTATACTATGCATTGGCCTTTACTTGGTGTGCATGAATTGTTCTTTTATGACATGTCGATGCATAGGAAGAGAGTTAGACTTCGTTGTTGCTTGATTTATTTTACTTTGTGCTCACTACTAAATTACAAATCATTGTTAATTAAAATTGGCTTTGATATACCTTGGTATCCGGGTGGATCCATTACTTGAGCAATATATGCCTAGCTTAATGGCTTTAAAGAAAGCGCTGCCAGGGAGACAACCCGGAAGTTTTACAGAGTCATTTATTTCTGTTGAGTGCTTTCATATAGTTTAAAAAAATAAAAAAATAAAGAGGGGAACCGAAAACTTTTCAAAAAGGAAAATGAAAGTGAGAAAGACAAGCATTGTTGAAGTGGGAGCTAGCCTTGAACTTTGTTCATGCTCACGGAAACTTTGAGAATCTTGATTACAGAAACTTCTTAACAAAAATAATTATCCCCTTGTACAATTCCATTGTTTTACAAAAATAATGTTCCAAGGTTTGCCTTTAGGATGTTTACAATGCTTGTTGGTTTGTACGGTGTAGGACAGAAACTTTGGCTCTAGTGCACGATTTTACATTTTTAACTGGAACGTCAAATGGTTCTGATTCTTTTGCAGTGTCTTTATGTACAAATTTTCTATTTTTCCTAATTTGGGTAGAATTTTGTGGGTACCAGAAGTATGGTGGATGTTCATATTTCTACAGTCTGTTCTGTTTTTGACAGATTCTATTTTTTGATGCATAGTTTGCTTGTTTAGATGAAACTATAAATTCCTATCAGTGGATTAAGCCATGAAAAAGTTATATTACAGTAGACACAATGCAAAAACAAAATATGAATTGGTTTGCTATAGTACTTAGAGTAGTGATTTGCTTTATTATACTAATGGATCTTACCGAATTTTCTGTTGAAGTTTTGTGTGGATGAAGTGATTGATCGAGGATGACTCGATATGAGGAAAAGGAAGAGAGGCAAGAGCTCAAGCTTGGGGATTACCAAGGCACCCCAAGTAAATATTCAAGGATACTCCGGGGCATCCCCTCTTTCTTCAACAAGTATCGGTATGTTCTCGGATTTGTTTCATTCCTGCGATATGTGCTAGTCTTGGAGCGTCTTTTGCATTTAGTTTTCACTTTTCTTTTATGCACCATGCTGGTATGAGATAGTCCTTGGTTGATTTATAGAATGCTCATTGCAATTCACTTAAATCTTTTGAGTCTGGCTTTATAGAATGCTTCATGTGCTTCACTTATATCATTTGAAGTTTGGATTGCCTGTTTCTCTTCACATAGAAAACCGCCATTTGTAGAATGCTCTTTTGCTTCACTTATATTTGTTAGAGCTTGGGAATATCTTTTGTAGAAAGAATTAAACTCTCTTGCTTCACTTATATCTATTTAGAGAGATGACAGGAATTGGTCATTCACATGGTTAGTCATAAAATCCTACATAAAACTTGTAGATCACTGAATATGATATGTTTGATTCCTTGCAATAGTTTTGTGATATAAAGGTGGTGATATTAGAGTCGTGCTAGTGGGGTAATTGTGAAATTGAGAAATACTTGTGTTGAGGTTTGCAAGTCCCGTAGCATGCACGTATGGTAACCGTTGTGTGACAAATTTGAAGCATGGGGTGTTCTTTGATTGCCTTCATTATGAGTGGATGTCAGGATCACGCGATGGTTAACTCCTACCGACCCTTACCCTAGGAGCATGCGTAGTAGTACTTTGCTTCGAGGGCAAGCAGACTATTGCAATAAGTATATGAGTTCTTTATGACTAATGTGAGTCCATGGATTATACGCACTCTTACCTTTCCGCAATTTGCTAGCCTCTACGGTACCGTGCATTGCCCTTTCTCACCTCGAGAGTTGGTGCAAACTTCGCCGGTGCATCCAAACCTCGTGATATGATACGCTCTATCACACATAAGCCTCCTTATATCTTCCTCAAAACAGCCACCATACCTACCTATCATAGCATTTCCATAGCCATTTCGAGATATATTGCCATGCAACTTCCATCATCATCATATACATGACTTGAGCATTCATTGTCATATTGCTTTGCATGATCGTAAGATAGCTAGCGTGATGTTTTCATGGCTTGTCCTTTTTATGTCATTGCTATGCTAGATCATTGCACATCCCGGTACACCGCCGGAAGTATTCATATAGAGTTATATCTTTGTTCGAGATATCGAGTTCTAATATTGAGTTGTAAGTAAATAAAAGTGTGATGATCATCATTATTAGAGCATTGCCCCAGTGAGGAAAGGATGATGGAGACTATGATTCCCCCACAAGTCGGGATGAGACTCCGGACTTTATGAAAAATAAAAGAGGCCAAAGAAGCCCAAATAAAAAAAGAGGCCAAAGAAGCCCACCAAAAAAGAAAATTAAAAAAATGAGAGAAAAATAAAGAAGGGGCAATGTTACTATCCTTTTACCACACTTGTGCTTCAGAGTAGCACCATGTTCTTCATATAGAGAGTCTCTTGAGTTATCACTTTCATATACTAGTGGGAATTTTCAATATAGAACTTGGCTTGTATATTCCGATGATGGGCTTCCTCAAATGCCCGAGGTCTTCATGAGCAAGCAAGTTGGATGCACACCCACTTAGTTTCCAGTTTGAGCTTTCATACACTTATAGCTCTTAGTGCATCCGTTGCATGGCAATCCCTACTCCTCGCATTGACATCAATTGATGGGCATCTCCATAGCCCATTGATTAGCCGCGTCGATGTGAGACTTTCTCCCTTTTTGTCTTCTCCACACCTCCATCATCATACTCTACTCCACCCATAGTGCTATGTCCATGGCTTGCGCTCATGTATTGCGTGAGGGTTGAAAAGGCTGAAGTGTGTTAAAAAGTATGAACCAATTGCTTGGCTGAAACCGGGGTTGTACATGATGGGAGCATTTTGTGTGACGAAAATGAAGCATGGCCAAACTATATGATTTTGTAGGGATAACCTTTCTTTGTCTATGTTGTTTTGATTAGACATAATTGCTTTATTAGTATGCTTGAAGTATTATTGTTTTTGTGTCAAATGATAGACTATTGCTTTGAATCACTCGTGTCATAATATGCATGCCATGATTAGACATATGATCAAGATTATGCTAGGTAACATTCCACATCAAAAATTATCTTTTTTTATCATTTACCGACTCGAGGACGAGCAGGAATTACGCTTGGGGATGCTGATACGTCTCCATCGCATCTATAATTTTTGATTGTTCCATGCCAATATTATTCAACTTTCATATACTTTTGGCAACTTTTTATACTATTTTTGGGACTAACATATTGATCCAGTGCCCAGTGCCAGTTCATGTCTATTGCATGTTTTATGTTTCGCAGAAACCCCATATCAAACGGAGTCCAAACGGGATAAAAACGGATGGAGAATTGTTTTGGAATATTTGTCATTTTTTTGAAGTAAAATCAACGCGAGACGGTGCCCGAGGTGGCCACGAGATAGGGGCCCACGCCCACTCCAGGTGGGCGCGCCTCCCACCCTCTTGGGCCCCTCGTAAGGCAGTTGATGCCCTTATTTGGCCGCAAGAAAGCTAATTTTTGGAAAAAGATCTGGGCGAAGGTTTCAATCTAATCGGAGTTACCGATCTCCGGATATAAAAGAAACGGTGCCAGGGTAGAATCCCAAAAGCAGAAACAGAGAGAGACAAAGAGATAGATCCAATCTCGGTGGGGCTCTCGCCCCTCCCATGCCATGGGAGCCAAGGACCAGAGGGGAAACCCTTCTCCCATCTAGGGAGGAGGTTAAGGAAGAAGAAGAAGAAGAAGGGGGCTCTCTCCCCCTTGCTTCTGGTGGCGCCGGAGCGCTACCGAGGGCCATCATCATCACCACGATCTTCACCAACATCTCCATCACCTTCCCCCATCTATATTCAGCGGTCCACTCTCCCGCAACCCGCTGTACCCTCTACTTGAACATGGTGCTTTATGCTTCATATTATTATCCAATGATGTGTTGCCATCCTATGATGTCTGAGTAGATTTTCGTTGTCCTACCGGTGATTGATGAATTTCTATGATGGGTTTAATTTGCTTGTGGTTATGTTTCTGTCCTATTATGCCCTCCGTGTCGCGCAAGCGTGAGGGATTCCCGCTGTAGAGAGTTGCAATATGTTCATGATTCACTTATAGTGGGTTGCTTGAGTGACAGAAGCATAAACACGAGTAAGGGGGTTGTTGCGTATGGGATAAAGGGGACTTGATGCTTTAATGTTATGGTTGGGTTTTACCTTAATGAATCTTTAGTAGTTGCGGATGCTTGCTAGAGTTCCAATCATAAGTGCATATGATCCAAGAAGAGAAAGTATGTTAGCTTATGCCTCTCCCACATAATACTTGCTATCGGTCTAGTAGCGTAGTCAATTGCTTAGGGACAATTCCACAACTCTGACCACCACATTTCCACACTCGCTATATTTACTTTATTGCTTCTTTATCTAAATAGCCCCTACTTTTTATTTACGCGTTCTTTATATTCTTGCAAACCTATCCAACAACACCTACAAAGTACTTCTAGTTTCATACTTGTTCTAGGTAAGGCGAACACTAAGCATGCGTAGAGTCGTATTAGTGGCAGATAGGACTTGAGAGTATATTTGTTCTACCTTTAGCTCCTCGTTGGGTTCAACACTCTTACTTATCAAAAGAGGCTACAATTGATCACGTATACTTGCAGGTTATCAGGCCAACCAACGGGTGCCACGCGTCTGGATAGGACCACTTCTTAAAATCATTTCTTTTTCTTATCTTCTCTCCCACGCACTCTTTGAGCAGCCATTAGTGCCTCCGTGAGAGGATTCCTTGTGAGCTCTGTGAGCTTGTATGTCGTGTCAGGCAGTGTCCATGGCCGGCAGATATAGCCGTCGGCGACTCGGTGTTGCCCTTGCCCATGCCCGCGCTAGTGATTCCCGTGGACGAAAAGTAACAGAGGTGCGTCGCCTCAGCAGGGACGGGCGTCATGTACCAGTCCATGGATAGCCCGCGCACTGCCGCGGCCGTCTAGTGTCACGTTGTGCTTCCCATCTCGACATCCATCGGCGTTTGCTGGCTTCGCCCTAGGCGTCCTCCTCCCTATGGATTCGACCTAACCACCACAGGCTAGCTCGCTGGCCTCGCCTAAGGTGTACGCGGCCAAGGTTGCGCTAGACGTGGGCAACTGGTTGGATCTTTGGAGGCCTTCTTCACCGGCGTGCAGGTCGCAGAACCTGAACGGGAAGCGAATGAGTGTGGCATGGCAGCCGGCCGGCCGGCCGGATTCTACATGGCACTTTGCGATGGACGCGGTTGCTGACAGCCATGGCCAGGGTGATACGCAATGGATACGACGACTGGTTGGTGCTCATAGAGCTAAGAAGAATTCTCTAATGGAGGCACTAATGTCTTCGCAGAGAGTCCGTGGGAAGAGGAGATAGGAAAAAGGAAATGATTTTGAGAAGTGAGTCCTATCTATCCATGTGTCACTCGTTGGTTGGCCCTGCACAATACAGCGTGCAGGGTTCCCA
>NC_057801.1:787995515-788038019 GCF_018294505.1 Triticum aestivum
CTGTATTGTGCAGGGCCAACCAATAGGTGACAAGCGTCTGGATAGGCCCACTTCTTAAAATCATTTCTTTTTCTTATCCTCTCTTGCACGGACTCTTTGAGCAGCCATTAGTGCCTCCGTGAGAGGATTCCTTGTGAGCTCTGTGAACACTGCACCCTGTATTGTGCAGGGCCAACCAACGGGTGACATGCGTCTGGATAGACCTGAGGGAGTCCTGGATTAGGGGGTATCCGGACAGCCGGACTATATACACCGTCCGGACTATTGAAGCGTGAAGATACAAGACTCAAGACTTCGGCCCGTGTCCGGATGGGACTCTCCTTTGCGTGGAAGACAAGCTTGGAGATCCGGATATTATATTTCCTTCCTTGTAACTGACTCCATGTAAACCCTAGCCCTCTTTGGTGTCTATATAAACCGGAGAAGATGGTCCTTAGAAGGCCGATCACAATTACAATCATACCATCATAGGCTAGCTCTTAGGGTTTAGCCTCTACGATCTCGTGGTAGATCTATTCTTGTACTACTCATATCTTCAATATTAATCAAGTAGGAAGTAGGGTTTTACCTCCATCGAGAGGGCCCGAACCTGGGTAAACATTGTGTCCCTTGCTTCCTGTTACCATCAGCCTAAGACGCACAGACCAAGGCTTTGACACCGACATTGGTGCTTTCATTGAGAGTTCCTCTGTGCCGTCGCTGCAAGGCTTGATGGCTCGTCTCATTGTCAAGGATAACAACACCTCTGGGGGAGCACTGGTTGTAGGCCAAACTCTCCGACTTGGCGGCTTCATTATGGCCGCCCCATCGCCTGTCCCACCGACGATGGCCTCTTGGGTCATCACTCATAACCTTTGCATCAATTCGGAGCTTGCCGAACATATGGATCCGATAGAGCACTCCTCCCTTAATGAGCTCTTGGATCACATCGCCGCTTTGGGAACCTCTACAGACTATGACCGGATTGGGCTTAAACCCGACCAAAGGGACATTAGATCCCCGCCAGCCACCCATGAGATAGCGGTAGTGGAGGAACCACATACAGATTACCCCTCTATTTTGAGGATGAATTGTGTCCGGATCACCGAGCTCCCTGAGCCGAACTCCCGCTCGAGGGAGAATATGGCCCAGATCCCGGATTTAGGATCGGGTATTCAGCCGGAAAAATTGGGCAACATTCCGGATCCAGAGCTATCAAAATCGGTGACTCCCCTGCCCCTAAACGCTAGGCCGGATCGGAATCCAGACTCATCCATGGACACCCATCTGTGCTTAAGCCGACTCTCCCATATCAGACAAGAGCCCCACAAGGCAGTACATTGCTATTGGGTCAGATTCCTCCTTGTGTTAAATAAGGTCAAGGACTGTCGCGAGGAGGACGCAGTCTCACTTTTCTGCAAAAACTGTACGGACAGAGGAATCCTTAATGCTATAAGTCGCCGTGACATAGTACGCCTTGCTGACTTAGCAACTATAGTACATAAGTACTGTGCGATGGAAAGTGCCTGGAAAACCCAAACAGAATTTTGGGATAGTACGGCCCTCACTAGAACCTTCGTCCAAACTAAACGGTCGAACTCTCGTAAGTCGACCAATTCTAGAGTCTTGGTCCCACGAAACTCCGGTCCTAGAGTCTTCGTCCCACGTGACTCCAAAGGCTAGTGGCCATGCTGATGGTGGCAAGGACAACTTTTCTGATGATAGCTATAGCGAGGGTGAGCTGGTTGAGGGGGGCAAGAAGGTCTACCAGGATGATGGTACAAAGCTCCCGTCCGTGTCGGCGACCCATGATCAAAGGTGGTTGATTGAGCCTAATGGGGAGATGTAAGTGCATTTAATCTTTTTAAACCTTTTGCCTTCATGTTTCTTCAAATTAATATCTAATGTGTTGGCCTTGTCATACTGCGGGGGTTGGAAACACACCCCAGGTGTCTGCAGGCCCAACCAGGTACTTGGTGTGCTTTGCCGGCACCACTTCCCGGGGTGGTTCAGGTTGCCCAGTGAGGGCGAGGTTCCACAACTAGCACTAAGCTGGGAACTGTACGTGGCTGCCCCGGCCCCGCCGGAGGAGAGGGTCGACGGTGTCTTGTGTGAGACGGTTGCCGGCATTGTGATCCGGCGATTTTGGGTAATTTCTCCTTTATAGAATTAAAAATCAACAGCAACTAGTTATTATACTAATCAGTGTTGTCTTGTTTGATTGCAGACCTTCTACAGGTGTCTTGAGGAACACGAAGCGGACGTGGCTATGGTTCTCGAAGCCGAGTGCAAGCACCTACTTCAGAAGTTATGACACGAGGCTCGGGTGCAGGCTGTTCGAGACTACTACGCCTTGACTAACATTAAAAGGTCCGAGACGAAGTGTCGCGCCAAGTTTCTAAGTAAGGAGAAGTACATGAAGGTAATTACCTATTCTTAAGGCCTTGTACTTACTTTCCTTGATTTGATTCATAGCCGTAGCACTGAAATTTCTCTTGTCTAACTTAGGTGCCCCCGAGTTGGTGTGTGGATAGGATGGACTATTGGAAGGCGTTGGTGGATGGGTGGTGCTCTCCCCAATGGCTAGCTGTCCACAACACGGCCAGGTATAAGCGTGCCCAAATGCAAGGTGTGCCAACCTGTTTGAGTACGGGGATCACTGGGTATGTGGTTTGCTTGACGATTCATGCTAGCTTGAGCCCTTAACTAATATTTTGTTCCTCTATTTTAGACGCGACACAACAAGAAGGATTTGTCAGTGTTGTTAGATCTCTATGCCATGGCCCATACTTCCCCGTACAAGAAGGCCAAGGCATTCTCTGAGGATGACCTCGATCATCTAGAGAGCTTCACCAACATCTCCTCCCACAGCAAGCTCGTGATGTACAAAGACATCGGGAAGACGAGGAAAGGGGAGGACTTCAACCCGAGCCAGAGTCCTTTTGATCCAGAGATCGTGATGCTATCTGGTGGCGGGAGGTACCATGGCTCGGTAGCTGTCGTGGAATTGTCACTGCAGATGTCCTAGTGTGAGGACTTTGTCGTGAGGCCAACACATCTATATAGTAGCTTGAGAGGGGTTGATCATGATGAGAGACGCAACACACAAGACAAGGATTTAGACAACTTCGGGCCCTGGGAAACATCGTCCGGTAAAAGCCCTACATGTTGTTTGCGGCTAGGTCTCATTGTGCTCATGAGGGAGACGCCGCATAACCAGCTCTCATCTAGTTGTGTCTAGCCTTAGCGATTATTTTCTTGATTGTCCCTCTTGGGGTGCTCGCCCCTCCTTATATAAGTTGAAGGGGCGGGTTACATGACTAGTCCTAGTAGGATTAGGATTACTCTATTACAAGTGGAGTCCTAGTCTTGCTTCCTTTGTAAGGGAATATTCCTTATGCTTTCCTCTTAAGCCGGCCCACCATAACATGAGCCGGCCTTTTGGGCCTTGGGCCTAGTCCTTTATGTGCCCCGCCATCGGGGCCATTAGCGAGTCACCAAGTATCAGTCGGGTCTCTGGTGAGTCGCCAAGTCCGGCCGGGTTATATTTTCGGCCGGGTCATACCGCGGAGTATATCCCCGATAGTAGCCATTGGGGATGGACTGATACGTTGTCCTAGAACTCTCCCGGAGATCAAGAAGCGCCATGCGAGCTCCGATCCTGAGGTAAGGCCTCGTCCATGGCCAATGGAGCTCGCCATCGAGACTAGGGACCAGGAGCTTCTGGCGGAGGCAAACAGGCAGGGGGCGGAGAGGGAGAGGGGCATGGAGGAGAGGACGACTAGTCTGTTGGAGGCAGAGAGGAACCAGAATGACACGTCTCACCGGGCCCTATACGAGCTCCTCGTGGTAAGTTTCTCCTGCATAGTAGCCAAATCATGCACGTAATGTTCGTTTCATTACTAACTAATATGACTGACTCGTGAAAACAAAATGTGCAGACTGTGTGCCAGAACAACATTTAGACCCCTCCACCGATGCCCCAGATTTGTATAGCGCCTACGGTGAGTTTCATTTGAATGGTCATTAGTTACTAGTATCCACATTTGAGTTGCATCATGCTAACGAGACATTGCAAATGCTCTTTGGTGCAGCATGCCTTCCTACAAGCATCGACCGATCCTTCTCCGTCTGGCACTGGTGCAACCCCGACTGGTCCTTCACCTCTGTGATGATGGTAAGTTTTTCCACGTGTTTTTATTCACAAATGCATACTTAGATTAAGAAATGACCTATTTAGCTCCAAAATGACCTATACTTAGCTTATTTTCCTCGAAAATGACATAATAACCTTACTTAGCTCCAAAATGACATACTTTACCTAGGATTGCTATAAAATGACATATACCTAGCATTTTTTCCTCCTAAATGACTTAATATGCTTAGTTAGCTAAAAAATGGCATACCTACCTAGGATAGCTAAACAATGATCTATACTTAGCTTAGCTAGTTCATTTATGACATAATTAGCTTACTTAGGTAAAAATGGCATAATAACCTTGGTTTAGCTCCAAACTGTCATATAATTAGTTTATTTTCCTCCAAAATGACAAAATAACCTTACCTACCTCCAAAATGACCGATTTCAATGAGGATAGCTCTAAAATGACCTACACTTACCATTTTGTCCTCCAAAATGAATAAATATGCCTAGTTAGCTCAAAAATGGCGTAACTACCAAGGTTAGCTAAAAAAATGACCTATATTTAGCTTCTTTAGTTCAATTATTATATACTTAGCAGACTTAGGTAAAAATGGCATAATAACCTTGGTTTAGCTCCAAACTGTCATAACATTAGTTTATTTTCCTCCAAAATGACAAAATAACCTTACCTACCTCCAAAATGACCGATTTTAACTAGCATAGCTCTAAAATGACCTACACTTACCATTTTGTCCTCCAAAATGAATAAATATGTTTAATTAGCTCAAAAATGGCATAACTACCTAGGTTATCTCAAAATTGGCATATACTTAGCTTCTTCAGTTCGTTTATGACATACTTAGCATACTTAGGTCAAAAATGGCATGGTAATCTTGGTTACCTCCAAAATGACATAGACTTAGCTCATTTTCCTCGAAAATGACATAATAACCTTACTAAGCTCCAAAATGACCTATTTACTTAGTTTAGCTCTAAAATGACCTATACTTAGCATTTTTACCTAGCTTAGCTAAAAAATGGCATAATTTCCTAGGTTACCTTAGTTACAAGAAGAAGAAGATAAAGAAGAGGCGAGGAGAAAAAGAAAGAGAATAAAAATTCTTCCTCTTCTTCTACTTCTTCTTCGTCTTCTTCTTCTTCTTCTTCTTCTTCTTCTTCTTCTTCTTCTTCTTCTTCTAGCTAGTCTTCTTCTTCTTCTAACTTTCTTCTTTCCCAATTTTCTGATTTTCTTTAGATGAGGAAGCTTGCATTGATGGAGTCTACTCTTCTCCTTGTGCTTCCTTTTTGTTTTGATTTTGTAGGATGAACAATGTGAAACTTGCTACCTATATATGTATGTATGGATAAAACCATTGTATGCTTGTTGTTGGATATGTTGGTTACCAATATATGTTGCATATGGACGTTTGATTTGGTATATATATGTGTTGGATGATCATATCCATATGGCAGGGATATGACTTGGTATGTATATGCGTTGGTATGCTTGTTGAAAGTATTTTCAAATGTGTGTGTGTCTATATATATATATATATATGTGTGTGTGTGTGTGTGTGTGTGTGTGTGTGTGTGTGTGTGTGTGAAATTCTGTGAAATTGATTTAATTTAAGAAAAAACAGGGGCTATACAGGCACTTAGCCGTCTGCTGGCTGACGGCAAAGTTGCCATTAGCCAGCAAACGGCAAAGCTGGGCTGGCCTATTTGGCAGCTTTGCGGTTTGCTGGCAGACGACATAGCATGCCACGTGTCAGCTACCGGGGGGGCATCTGGGCTAGCCTATTTGGTAGCTTTGTCGTCTACTTGCAGACGACAAAGATGCAAAGGTCTTTGCCAACTGCTAGTAGACGACAAAGCACACAATTAACCCCTTAACGGACCTAAGCTGCCACGTGTGCCGTCCATGCCCTTTGCCGTCTGCTAGCTAATGGCAAAGGCCTTTGCATCTTTGCCGTCTGCCAGCGGACGACAAAGTGCCCTTTGTCGTAGTGTGTTCAGCCAGATGTGTTGTCGTCTGCTGGCTGACAGGAAGGCCTTTGCCATCTTCCAGGCATGCCTTTGTCGTCAGCCATGGCAGACGGCAAAGTGCCTGATTCCTGTAGTGCATGGTTTCTTGCAAGTACCCGTGTGGAGATATGCAAGCCGGTGTATGGTGCGGAGATTTTGGAAGAGCCCACCATCTTCGATGAGCTAACCCAGCACCAGTACAACAAATTAGTCAGGGAATGCACCCGAGTCCCTTCAGCTCCAATGATGAACTTTGTGGTATTTCCCTCTTTGCTTTTCCGTTCACACTATTCACATCCTTGCTTGACTAACGCGTTAATGTCGTTTCTGTTCATAGCGTACCCAGATCAAAAAAAGCAGCCGATGATACCGAGACTATTCTGGAGACAACCCTGATTGGGAAAAGCGATGGGAAGGTGCACTTCGAGCATTCATTAAGGTTCACATCTCCTTCAATTGTCCATGTAACATGTCTTGCTACGTTCGATATCTCATTCACTTATACATGTTGCAGCGCCAGGGCCAAAGGTTAAGGCGGTTATCGAACCTTGTCGGTTGTCGTGACCCCGAATATGTATCACCCCAGCGGTCTAGGTCGGCGACACCATCAGATCCCACTTCTGACCATGGTGCTCCTTTGGAGGATGAGGATGTGGGTGTGGTCATCCAAGAGGTATGCCAATAGCCTATATTCAATTATTGATGAATTGCTAACTTTATCCTCACACACGGTCTTTTCCATATCGTTTGTTTTTCTAATAGGTTGTTGATGACATGACCTTGGAGACCTATCAAGTTCGGTCAGCATACATGTTAAAGCCTAGGAGGGGAATCAATAAATACACACCCGAGGACTTCACCGAAAGAGGCAAGAGGACGGTCGGCACCTCGCGGATGGCGGCTTTGGATGACTATGTGGATGAGGTGGAGGAACCGGAGCCGGAGCCGGAGCCAGTTGCTCGTGCAAAGAAGAAGAATATATCCATCAAAAGGGGGGAAGAGGCAATAAGCGTGGAAGGAATTAGTCGTCGTCCTCTATTTGTTATGTAACTCGCCTAGTTGGCGTTTCCTTATGTCGAACTTGTTATGTCGTTGAACTTGAAGTGATGGTAGCCCTTAGTAATGTTGAACTTGAGGTGATTGTATCTCTTAGCAATGTTGAACTTGAAGTGAGTTAGCACTCTTAGTATGTTATCTTTGTTGAAGTTGAAGAGGTGTTGAAAATGTCAGAATGACGATCATTACTGTTTTTCTATGATGCAAGTATATGTATAAGTATTGAAAATGTGCCTGAAATTACCAAGTTTGTAGGCCAAAAAATCACTAAGTGTTGGTGCGGCGCCTAGCACAGAGGCACCACACTGTATTGTGCAACGCCTCAGAGCCAGGCGTTGCACAATATGGTGTGGCACCTCTGAGCTAGGCGCCTCACCAACACTTAGCGGTTTTTTGGCACTCAAACTGGGTGAAAAGCTTCTGTTGCTCTTTGGACAGCTCTATCCAGACATGCAACGCCTCGGAGATAGGCGTTGCACTACATGATGTGGCGCCTACCTCTGACGTGTTGCACGTCTAGGTAGAGCTGTTCAGAGACAACAATCTTGAAGATCATCGGCCAACTCCTTAAGGCCACATGCCCTATAGAAGTTCGAACAAAAGTGCCTCATGCACCATCTATGGTGCAACGGAGCATGCCCGGGAATGTCAATCTCCACCGCGTAAAGAATTCCTTGATGCCGATCCGATATGACATAAATTTCCCTCTGAGCGGGTAACACCTTCGTCCTCAAAAGACGCAAAAACCACTCCCAGTTGTCATTGTTCTCCACCTCAACCAAAGCAAATGCCAATAGCAACACCCAGTTATTGGCATCACTTGCCATCGCAACCAACAAGGTACCCTTGTATTGTCCGGTCAAGAACGTGTCATCAACAACGATGACCAGCCTACAGTGTTCGAAAGACCTCACGCATTGCTCGAACGCCCATAATGCACGGCCAAATACTCGGACTTTCGTTCCGTCATGAACCGTTATTTTTTTCCCATGAGGCTTGACCACATGAACAATGCCCGGGTTTGTGGCGGCCATGGCTAACTAACAACCTAGAGGTTCGGTTGTATGCTTCCTCCCAACTACCATACAATATCTTAAATGTGGCTTGCTTCGCCTTCCATACAATATCAATAGTACGTCGTGTGTGTGCTGTGGGCTATGGACCAGAAAAATGGCGAGTCTATACGGCCGGCCTCACCTGAAAAGGTGCCATCTCTGGGCTCCAATGCTACAATGGCGTTGCTGTTGGTGTTATCTTCCCAGCATCGATCCAATGCCTGTGATCGATCGAGCTACGAGGGGGAAATAATGGCGGTGGTTGGACAAAGAATGAACTCATGACGGTAAAATATGTAAAATATATACCATTAAACTGCAAAAGCGTCTTATATTTTAGAACGGTGCTAATATTGGCGGAGCATCGAAAATGCTTTTAGGGAGTACAAGTTCTTGTGCTACTACTTGACCAACGTAAGTCTAGATTTCTTTGGTAACCGCGTGAAGTGGATTTGCCACCCGGGAACTTGCGGGCCACCTAACCAACCACCTAACTTGATCCACTAAGTCTCGTCGTTTTTTAATTTCTGCCCGACCCTGGCTGGAACGCGTCATCAAAGTTCTAACACAGTCTCTTCGAGGCACCGACACACCGAACCAACCTACCATCACCACTCAACAGCGGAGGACCCTGAAAAGGCAGGCAGACTTTTGTGATGCAGGGGTCAGGATCGTAGGATCATAACTGCCTAGCGTGTAGCACATTGCCGTTGAGGACCAACTATGGCTCAAGACGCTCAAATTCCCCTTTTGAAGGAAAACCAGAGGCAAGTTTAGACTTGGTGCCGAGTGTCTCGTTTTGGAACATAATTTGGTCGCATGTCTCGTCCCTTGGGAAATATTCCAAGTACATTCTTGACGATTCCGACGTGTTCTCCAAAAGCAGGTCTCCGTCGATCGGTTTTGGACACTGAACGCTTCAACAATCAACCACCCACACCCACGGTGGCAGGCCAGTCCACTGTCCACTAGCAGAAATGCCACCTTTCAACAGCGACCTCTGCACTCCCCTCCAGTCCTCCTCCTCCGTCAATTACTGGTCTATATCCACCACACATCACGCCTGATCTGATCTCGCAGCCTCCATGTTTGCCGGTGCTATCTTGCTAGATATAGGTGCCATTACTGCCATATGGAGATCCCCACATTTCTGTTGGCCATCCACTGTAATTCTGGACAAGGTGCTGCCTTCACCAAGAACTGAACTCTGATTCTCTCAAATACAGTGAGCATGCATATGCATGTGAACGCATGCAGCAGGAAGCTCACTCACTGTCACTGGACACGTCGCATCAGCGCAAGCACGGCTCCGTCGCCATCTGATATTTCTAGCTCCTGTGAAGCACTGACCCTGTCATATGTTGCCGATGGGCCACCCAGAGGCTCACCAGCTCCACAACAACGGCAACCGTGGCCGTAACAAGTAAGAGCATATCTAGTATATCCCGTAAAACTTGGTCCTGTAAAATCGTTTTAGAGGATACTGTAAAATGTTTCTACAATGTTTTTATGGGATGACCTATGTGTCGGCAGAAAAGACCCGTTAGATTATTAGCAAAATAGCATAAAACCCCCTACACATAAAATAAATATTGCAATTGGGACCTTTGTCCCAATCGAGTTCCTGCTTGTGACACATGTAAAACATAGGGTTTGGGAAACTGGCTCGACACCCTAAAACGGGGTGTGGCTATCTCATTATATAGACGTACTAAGAGGTACATGTTGGGGAACGTTGCAGAAAATTAAAATTTTTCCTACGGTTTCACCAAGATCCATCTATGAGTTCATCTAAGCAACGAGTCAAGGGAGAGAGTTTGCATCTACATACCACTTGTAGATCGCGTGCGGAAGCTTGCAAGGTGATGATGTAGTCGTACTCGACGTGATTCGAATCACCGATGACCAAGTGCTGAACGGACAGCACCTCCGCGTTCAACACACGTACGGGACGGGAGACGTCTCCTCCTTCTTGATCCAGCAAGGGGAAGGAGAGGTTGAGGAAGACAGCTCCACCGGCAGCACGACGGCGTGGTGATGGTGGAGAAGCAGTACTCCGACAGGGCTTCGCCGAGCACACAACGGAGGAGGAGAGGTGTTGGGGAGGGGAGGGCTGCGCCTTGGAGGATGGTACGGCTGCCCTCCCCTCACTCCTCTATTTATAGGGGGAAGGGATAAGGGGGTCGGCCCCCTAGAACCCATCTAGGGGGGGTGCGGCGGCCAAGGGGAGAGGGGGAGAGGGTGGCTTGCCCCCCAAGTCAAGGGGGGCGCCCCCTCTAGGGTTCCCCCTCAACCCTAGGCGCATGGGCCCAAGGGAGGGGGGTGCGGCCAGCCCACCAGGGGCTGGCTCACTGCCCCACGCAGCCCATGTGGCCCCTCGGGAGGGGTGGCCCCTCCCGGTGGACCCCCGGAACCCTTCCGGTGGCCCCGGTACAATACCGGTATGACCCCGAATCTTCCCGGTGTCCGTTTGACAACTTCCCATATATAAATCTTTACCTCCGGACCCTTCCGGATCTCCTCGTGAAGTCCAGGATCCCATCCGGGACTCCGAACAACATTCGGTAGTCACATACTAGTCTTCCTAATAACCCTAGCGTCACCGAACCATAAGTGTGTAGACCCTACGGGTTCGGGAGACATGCAGACATGACCAAGACGCTCTCAGGCCAATAACCAACAGCGGGATCTGGATACCCATGATGGCTCCCACATGCTCCTCGATGTTGTCATCGGATGAACCACTATGTCGAGGATTCGATCAAACCCTGTATACAATTCCCTTTGTCAATCGGTACGTTACTTGCCCGAGACTCGATCGTCGGTATCCCAATACCTTGTTCAGTCTCGTTACCGGCAAGTCACTTTACTCGTACCGCAATGCATGATCCCGTGACCAACACCTTGGTCACATTGAGCTCATAATGATGATGCATTACCGAGTGGGCCCAGTGATACCTCTTCGTCATACGGAGTGACAAATCCCAGTCTCGATCCGTGTCAACCCAACAGCTACTTTCTGAGATACCTGTAATGCACCTTTATAGTCACCCAGTTACGTTGTGACGTTTGATACACCCAAGGCACTCTTACGGTATCCGGGAGTTACACGATCTCATGGTCTAAGGAAGAGATACTTGACATTGGCAAAGCTCTAGCAAAACGAACTACACGATCTTTTATGCTATGCTTAGGATTGGGTCTTGTCCATCACATCATTCTCCTAATGATGTGATCCCGTTATCAACGACATCCAATGTCCATAGTCAGGAAACCATGACTATATGTTGATCACGATGAGCTGGTCAACTAGAGGCTCACCAGGGACATATTGTGGTCTAAGTATTCACACGTGTATTACGATTTCCGGATAATACAGTTATAGCATGAATAAAAGACATTTATCATGAACATTGAAATATAATAATACTTTTATTATTGCCTCTAGGGCATATTTCCAACAGTCTCCCACTTGCACTAGAGTCACCAATCTAGTTACATTGTGATGAATCGAACACCCATAGAGTTCTGGTGTTGATCATGTTTTGCACGCGAGAGAGGTTTAGTCAGCGGATCTGCGACATTCAGATCCGTGTGCACTTTGCAAATCTCTATGTCTCCATCTTGAACATTTTCACGGATGGAGTTGAAACGACGCTTGATGTGCCTAGTCTTCTTGTGAAATCTGGGCTCCTTGGCAAGGGCAATAGCTCCAGTGTTGTCACAGAAGAGTTTGATCGGCCCCGACGCATTGGGTATGACTCCTAGGTCGGTGATGAACTCCTTCACCCAAATCGCTTCATGCGCTGCCTCCGAGGCTGCCATGTACTCCGCTTCACATGTAGATCCCGCCACGACGCTCTGCTTACAGCTGCACCAGCTTACTGCTCCACCATTCAACATATACATGTATCCGGTTTGTGACTTAGAGTCATCCAGATCTGAGTCGAAGCTAGCGTCGACGTAACCCTTTACGACGAGCTCTTCGTCTCCTCCATAAACGAGAAACATGTCCTTCGTCCTTTTCAGGTACTTTAGGATATTCTTGACCGCTGTCCAGTGTTCCTTGCCGGGATTACTTTGGTATCTTGCTACCAAACTTACGGCAAGGTTTACATCGGGTCTGGTACACAGCATGGCATACATAATAGATCCTATGGCTGAAGCATAGGGGATGACACTCATCTCTTCTTTATCTTTCGCCGTGGTCGGTGACTGAGCCGAGCTCAGTCTCACACCTTGTAACATAGGCAAGA
Source organism: Triticum aestivum (assembly GCF_018294505.1). Lineage (NCBI taxonomy): Eukaryota > Viridiplantae > Streptophyta > Magnoliopsida > Poales > Poaceae > Triticum > Triticum aestivum. Next base: position 788,008,031 of record NC_057801.1, read on the forward strand.
ACCCCTTCTTGGACTGATCCATTTTGAATTTCTTCAAAACCTTGTCAAGGTATGTGCTTTGTGAAAGACCTATGAGGCGTCTCGATCTATCTCTATAGATCTTGATGCCTAATATATAAGCAGCTTCTCCAAGGTCCTTCATTGAAAAACACTTATTCAAGTAGGCCTTAATGCTGTCCAGAAATTCTATATTATTTCCCATCAAGAGTATGTCATCTACATATAATATGAGAAATGCTACAGAGCTCCCACTCACTTTCTTGTAAACGCAGGCTTCTCCATAAGTCTGCATAGACCCAAACGCTTTGATCATCTCATCAAAGCGAATGTTCCAACTCCGAGATGCTTGCACCAGTCCATAAATGGATCGCTGGAGCTTGCACACTTTGTTAGCGTTCTTAGGATCGACAAAACCTTCCGGCTGCATCATATACAGCTCTTCCTTAAGATGCCCGTTAAGGAATGCCGTTTTGACGTCCATCTGCCATATCTCATAATCATAGTATGCGGCAATTGCTAACATGATTCGGACGGACTTTAGCTTCGCTACGGGAGAGAATGTCTCGTCGTAGTCAATCCCTTGAACTTGTCGATAACCCTTAGCGACAAGTCGAGCTTTATAGATGGTGACATTACCATCCGCGTCCGTCTTCTTCTTAAAGATCCATTTGTTTTCTATCGCTCGCCGATCATCGGGCAAGTCTGTCAAAGTCCATACTTTGTTTTCGTACATGGATTCTATCTCGGATTTCATGGCTTCAAGCCATTTGTTGGAATCTGGGCCCGCCATCGCTTCTTCATAGTTCGAAGGTTCACCGTTGTCTAACAATATGATTTCCAGGACAGGGTTGCCGTACCACTCTGGTGCGGAACGTGTCCTTGTAGACCTACGAAGTTCAGCAGTAACTTGATCCGAAGTACCTTGATCATCATCATTGTTTTCCTCTTCAGTTGGAGTGGGCATCACAGGAACGGTTTCCTGCGCTGCGCCACTTTCCCGCTCAAGAGGCAGTACTTCATCGAGTTCTACTTTCCTCCCACTTACTTCTTTCGAGAGAAACTCTTTTTCCAGAAAGCATCCGTTCTTGGCAACAAAGATCTTGCCTTCGGATCTTAAGTAGAAGGTATACCCGACAGTTTCCTTAGGGTATCCTATGAAGACGCATTTTTCCGACTTGGGTTCGAGCTTTTCAGGTTGAAGTTTCGTGACATAAGCATCGCATCCCCAAACTTTTAGAAACGACAGCTTAGGTTTCTTTCCAAACCATAATTCATACGGTGTCGTCTCAACGGATTTAGATGGTGCCCTATTTAAAGTGAATGTAGCTGTCTCTAGAGCGTATCCCCAAAATGATAGCGGTAAATCGGTAAGAGACATCATAGACCGCACCATATCCAATAGAGTGCGATTACGATGTTCGGACACACCGTTTCGTTGAGGTGTTCCAGGCGGCGTGAGTTGTGAAACGATTCCACATTTCCTTAAGTGTGTGCCAAATTCGTGACTTAAATATTCTCCTCCACGATCTGATCGTAGGAACTTTATCTTTCGGTCACGTTGATTCTCCACCTCATTCTGAAATTCCTTGAACTTTTCAAAGGTCTCAGACTTGTGTTTCATTAAGTAGACATACCCATATCTACTTAAGTCATCAGTGAGAGTGAGAACATAACGATATCCTCCGCGAGCCTCAACGCTCATTGGACCGCACACATCGGTATGTATGATTTCCAACAAGTTGGTTGCTCGCTCCATTGTTCCGGAGAACGGAGTCTTGGTCATCTTGCCCAAAAGGCATGGTTCGCATGTGTCAAATGTTTCATAATCAAGAGACTCCAAAAGTCCATTGGCATGGAGCTTCTTCATGCGCTTGACACCAATGTGACCAAGGCGGCAGTGCCACAAGTATGTGGGACTATCGTTATCAACTTTAAATCTTTTGGCATCTACACTATGAACATGTGTAATATTACGCTCGAGATTCATTAAGAATAAACCATTGACCATCGGAGCATGACCATAAAACATATCTCTCATATAAATCGAACAACCATTATTCTCAGACTTAAATGAGTAGCCATCTCGCATTAAACGAGATCCAGATACAATGTTCATGCTCAAACTTGGCACTAAATAACAATTATTAAGGTTCAAAACTAATCCCGTAGGTAAATGTAGAGGCAGCGTGCCGACGGCGATCACATCGACTCTGGAACCATTCCCGACGCGCATCGTCACCTCGTCCTTCGCCAGTCTCCGTTTATTCCGCAGCTCCTGCTGTGAGTTACAAATATGAGCAACGGCACCGGTATCAAATACCCAGGAGTTACTACGAGTACTGGTAAGGTACACATCAATCACATGTATATCAAATATACCTTTGGTGTTGCCGGCCTTCTTATCCGCTAAGTATTTGGGGCAGTTCCGCTTCCAGTGACCCTTCCCCTTGCAATAAAAGCACTCAGTCTCAGGCTTGGGTCCATTCTTTGACTTCTTCCTGGTAACTGGTTTACCAGGCGCGGCAACATCTTTGTCGTCCTTCTTGAAGTTCTTCTTACCCTTGCCCTTCTTGAACTTAGTGGTCTTATTGACCATCAACACTTGATGTTCTTTCTTGATTTCAGCCTCTGCTGACTTCAGCATCGAGAACACTTCAGGAATGGTCTTTTCCATCCCCTGCATGTTGTAGTTCATCACAAAGCTCTTGTAGCTTGGTGGGAGCGACTGGAGGATTCTGTCAATGACCGCCTCATCTGGGAGGTTAATGTTCAGCTGGGTCATACGGTTGTGCAACCCAGACATCTTTAGGATGTGCTCACTGACAGAACTGTTTTCCTCCATCTTACAACTGTAGAACTTGTCGGAGACATCATATCTCTCGACCCGGGCATGAGCTTGAAAAACTAGTTTCAGCTCTTCGAACATCTCATATGCTCCGTGGTGCTCAAAACGCTTTTGGAGCCCCGGTTCTAAGCTGTAAAGCATGACGCACTGAACGAGGGAGTAATCATCAGCGCGAGCTTGCCAAGCATTCATAATGTCTTGGTTCTCGGGGACGGGAGCGTCACCTAGCGGTCCTTCTAGGACATATTGTTTCCTGGCAGCTATGAGGATGATCCTCAGGTTCCGGACCCAGTCCGTATAGTTGCTGCCATCATCTTTCAGCTTGGTTTTCTCTAGGAACGCGTTGAAGTTCATGTTGACATTAGCGTTGGCCATTGATCTACAAGACATATTTGCAAAGGTTTTAGACTATGTTCATGATAAGAAAGTTCTAATCAAATTATGAACTCCCACTTAGATTAGACATCCCTCTAGTCATCTAAGTGTTACACGATCCGAGTCGACTAGCCCGTGTCCGATCATCACGTGAGACGGACTAGTCATCGTCGGTGAACATTCTCATGTTGATCGTATCTTCTATACGATTCGTGTTCGACCTTTCGGTCTCCGTGTTCCGAGGCCATGTCTGCACATGCTAGGCTCGTCAAGTTAACCCTAAGTGTTTTCGCTGTGTAAAACTGTCTTACACCCGTTGTATGTGAACGTAAGAATCCATCACACCCGATCATCACGTGGTGCTTAGAAGCGACGAACTGTAGCAACGGTGCACAGTTAGGGGAGAACACTTCTTGAAATTTTGTAAGGGATCATCTTATTTACTACCGTCGTCCTAAGTAAACAAGATGCATAAACATAATAAACATCACATGCAATTATATGGTTGTGACATGATATGGCCAATATCATATAGCTCCATTGATCTTCATCTTCGGGGCTCCATGATCATCTTGTCACCGGCTTGACACCATGATCTCCATCATCATGATCTCCATCATCGTGTCTTCATGAAGTTGTCATGCCAACGACTACTTCTACTTCTATGACTAACGTTTAGCAATAAAGTAAAGTAGTTTACATGGCGTTGTTCAATGACACGCAGGTCATACAAAAATAATGACAACTCCTATGGCTCCTGCCGGTTGTCATACTCATCGACATGCAAGTCGTGAATCCTATTACAAAGAACACGATCTCATACATCACAATTCATCATTCATCACAACTTCTGGCCATATCACATCACATGATCAATCGCTGCAAAAACAAGTTAGACGTCCTCTAATTGTTGTTGCATCTTTTACGTGGCTGCAATTGGGTTCTAGCAAGAACGTTTTCTTACCTACAATTCACCACAACGTGATTTTGTCAACTTCTATTTACCCTTCATAAGGGCCCTGTTCATCGATTCCGCTCCAACTAAAGTGGGAGAGACAGACACCCGCCAGCCACCTTATGCAACTAGTGCATGTCAGTCGGTGGAACCGGTCTCACGTAAGCGTACGTGTAAGGTTGGTCCGGGCCGCTTCATCCCACAATACCGTTGAGCAAGAAAAGACTAGTAGAGGCAAGTAAGATGACAAAATCCACGCCCACAACAAATTGTGTTCTACTCGTGCATTAGAGAACTACGCATAGACCTAGCTCATGATGCCACTGTTGGGGAACGTTGCAGAAAATTAAAATTTTTCCTACGGTTTCACCAAGATCCATCTATGAGTTCATCTAAGCAACGAGTCAAGGGAGAGAGTTTGCATCTACATACCACTTGTAGATCGCGTGCGGAAGCTTGCAAGGTGATGATGTAGTCGTACTCGACGTGATTCGAATCACCGATGACCAAGTGCTGAACGGACAGCACCTCCGCGTTCAACACACGTACGGGACGGGAGACGTCTCCTCCTTCTTGATCCAGCAAGGGGAAGGAGAGGTTGAGGAAGACAGCTCCACCGGCAGCACGACGGCGTGGTGATGGTGGAGAAGCAGTACTCCGACAGGGCTTCGCCGAGCACACAACGGAGGAGGAGAGGTGTTGGGGAGGGGAGGGCTGCGCCTTGGAGGATGGTACGGCTGCCCTCCCCTCACCCCTCTATTTATAGGGGGAAGGGATAAGGGGGCCGGCCCCCTAGAACCCATCTAGGGGGGGTGCGGCGGCCAAGGGGAGAGGGGGAGAGGGTGGCTTGCCCCCCAAGTCAAGGGGGGCGCCCCCTCTAGGGTTCCCCCTCAACCCTAGGCGCATGGGCCCAAGGGACGGGGGTGCGGCCAGCCCACCAGGGGCTGGCTCCCTGCCCCACGCAGCCCATGTGGCCCCCCGGGAGGGGTGGCCCCTCCCGGTGGACCCCCGGAACCTTCCGGTGGCCCCGGTACAATACCGGTATGACCCCGAATCTTCCCGGTGTCCGTTTGACAACTTCCCATATATAAATCTTTACCTCCGGACCCTTCCGGATCTCCTCGTGACATCCAGGATCCCATCCGGGACTCCGAACAACATTCGGTAGTCACATACTAGTCTTCCTAATAACCCTAGCGTCACCGAACCTTAAGTGTGTAGACCCTACGGGTTCGGGAGACATGCAGACATGACCGAGACGCTCTCAGGGCAATAACCAACAGCGGGATCTGGATACCCATGATGGCTCCCACATGCTCCTCGATGTTGTCATCGGATGAACCACTATGTCGAGGATTCGATCAAACCCTGTATACAATTCCCTTTGTCAATCGGTACGTTACTTGCCTGAGACTCGATCGTCGGTATCCCAATACCTTGTTCAGTCTCGTTACCGGCAAGTCACTTTACTCGTACCGCAATGCATGATCCCGTGTCCAACACCTTGGTCACATTGAGCTCATAATGATGATGCATTACCGAGTGGGCCCAGTGATACCTCTCCGTCATACGGAGTGACAAATCCCAGTCTCGATCCGTGTCAACCCAACAGCTACTTTCTGAGATACCTGTAATGCACCTTTATAGTCACCCAGTTACGTTGTGACGTTTGATACACCCAAGGCACTCTTACGGTATCCGGGAGTTACACGATCTCATGGTCTAAGGAAGAGATACTTGACATTGGCAAAGCTCTAGCAAAACGAACTACACGATCTTTTATGCTATGCTTAGGATTGGGTCTTGTCCATCACATCATTCTCCTAATGATGTGATCCCGTTATCAACGACATCCAATGTCCATAGTCAGGAAACCATGACTATCTGTTGATCACAATGAGCTGGTCAACTAGAGGCTCACCAGGGACATATTGTGGTCTAAGTATTCACGCGTGTATTACGATTTCCGGATAATACAGTTATAGCATGAATAAAAGACATTTATCATGAACATTGAAATATAATAATACTTTTATTATTGCCTCTAGGGCATATTTCCAACAGTACAATATAAGGCCTATACAAGACTACGTATATACAGTCTAACACCCTCCCTCAATCTTAACTGTAGCCTGAAGTACAAAGTAAGTTAAGATTGCGCCTACAGCCTACAAACTGTAGTTGTGGAAGAGGCTTCGTGAAGATGTCAGCAAGTTGATCTTTGGAGGAGATGAACTTGATACAAAGTAGTCTCTGTGCAACACGTTCCCAAACAAAGTGATAGTCAACCTCGATATGTTTCGTCCTAGCATGAAACACCGGATTAGATGAAAGGTATGTAGCACCGATGTTATCACACCACAGAATTGGAGGATGACCTGGAGAGATTCTTAGCTCCCGCAATAAAGATTGTACCCATATGATCTCAGCGGTAGCATCAGCAACTGCTTTATACTCAGCTTCAGTACTGCTACGAGACACGGTGGCTTGCTTGCGTGCATTCCAGGCGATCAAGTTAGAACCAAAGAACAGTGCATATCACCCCGTGGATCACCGATCATCAGGACTTCCAGCCCAATCCGCATCAAAGAAAGCCGAAAGTTCACAAGACGGTGCAGACTGAAGGAGCAGACCATACGAAGCAGTAGAAGAGACATACCGCAGAATGCGCTTAACTGCCGAGAGATGAGTGGTACGAGGTGCATGAAGGTACTGGCACACACGGTTGACTGCATAAAAGACATCAGGTCTGGTGATAGTGAGATATTGCAGACCACCCACAAGACTGCGATACTCAGTAGCATCATCAGTGGAAAGCAGATCTCCATCAAGGGCAGACAACTGATCAATCGCAGACATCGGAGTGATAGCATGTTTGCATTTGAGCATCCCAGCACGGCGCAACAGATCCATCGAGTACTTTTTCTGATTCAAAGTCAACCCAGTAGAGAACCGTGACACCTCCAAACCAAGAAAGTAATGCCGAGCACCCAAATCCTTGACAACAAACTCCTCACTCAATGCGGACACAAGGCGATCAGCAGCAGCACTAGAGGAACTGATAAGGATGATATCATCAGCATACACCAAGAGATACATCGTCACCTCAGGACGCTGAAGGAGGAACAGTGACGTGTCAGCAGTGGAGGGAATAAACCCAAGAGCCCGGAGAGCAGAACCAAGGCGTGCATGCCATGCACGAGGCGCCTGTTTAAGTCCATACAACGCCTTGACCAGACGACAGAGATGATGCGGACGTGTAGGATCAACAAAACCCGGTGGTTGACGCATATAAACCTCTTCCTCAAGAACTCCATGGAGGAAGGCATTCTGCACGTCAAGCTGACGAAGAGACCAACCACGAGTAACAGCAAGAGACAGCAGTATACGAATAGTAGTAGGCTTGATAACTGGACTGAACGTGTCTTCATAATCAAGACCATACCTCTGCTTGAAACCCTTGGCAACCAGCCATGCCTTATAGCGCTCAATAGAACCATCTGCATGTCGTTTTACCTTAAACACCCATTTGGAGTCAATGATGTTGACGCCAGGGACTGGAGGAACAAGCTGCCAAGTGCCATTTTTCAGCAAAGCCTGAAATTCCTGCTCCATCGCAGCACGCCAGTGAGGAATACCCAGTGCAGCCTGAAAATGACGCGGCTCTGTCGTTGGATCCGCAGCAGGATGAGCCACACATGCAGCAAGCCACACCACAGTCCCGTCTTTGCGTTCCTTGGGGCAAAAAACACCAGACCGACTGTGTGTGTGTGGTCGATGATGGACCACAGCGGACGGCGCCGGCACCACGGGGCTTGCCATAGGAGACAAAGGCGTCGTGGCCGAGACGGGGCTGGAGGAGCCAGAGTCATCAGACTCAGCACCAGGCAACGTTGCCAAGACGGGGCGGCCGAGCCCAGCCGACGATGGAGCCGACTCACGAGGAGCCGAGGCGGGGCTGGCCGGTGCAGCTGTCGTGGCCGCTGGGCCACCTTCTGCTGGGCCAGCGGCGACTGGGCCGCCTGCCACTGGGCCAGGCAAGGGTGATGCATGTGGCATGGCGGGCGAGCCAGGTGATGGGGCGAGCAACCCGGGCGACAGGGCGGGTGACCCGAGCGACGGGGCGGGCAAGCTGGGTGACGAGGCGGCCGAGGCGGGTGCAGCTGCGGGCGCGGCTGACGCCCGTGGGGCGGCTGTGGATGCATCGGGCTAGCGGGCACGACCCGCTATGCATGGGCCATGCATCGGATCAACGTGACCATCATGAGTGTTGTCCATAGCCTCATCATCCAGGAGTTCAAGGCGGGCACCACGTCCAATACCTGCAGCATGGTTAGGAAGCAACACAGGAGCATTTGCAACATCCATACATTGATCAGGCGAAGGTGTAGCAGAGTGCACAGGTGGTAAACAAATGGTAGAGTGGTTCGGAAGAGCACGAAACGGGAACACATTCTCATCAAACACGACGTCACGAGAAATGTAGACACGATTGCTGGGAACATGAAGACACTTGTACCCTTTGTGGAGAGAACTGTACCCAAGGAAGACACACTTCTTAGACCGAAACACTAATTTACACTTGTTGTACGGCCGCAAGTGCGTCCAACATGCGCACCCAAACACTTTGAGAAACGTGTAGTCGGGGATATCACCGAGCAAGAGTTCAAGAGGGGTTTTCATTTTCAGTAGTCGTGAGGGAAGTCTATTTATCAAGAAACAGGCGGTGGAGAAAGCATCACTCCAGAATCGAAACGGGACGGAGGCATGAGCTAGTAAAGTAAGTCCAGTCTCTACAAGATGACGATGCTTACATTCAGCGGTGCTGTTTTGCTGATGTGTATGAGGACAAGATACGCAATGCGAGATCCCAAGCTTATTAAAAAACGAGTTGAGGTTGTGATATTCACCCTCCCGTCTGATTGAACATGAATAATCTTTTGCTTAAGGAGACACTCAACGTGTGCTTGGAAATGAATAAAAACATCAAACACATCAGATTTACGCTTGATAAGATATAGCCAAGTAAACCGACTGTAAGCATCAATGAAACTGACATAATAGTTGTGACCACTAACGGACGTTTGGGCATGACCCCATACATCAGAAAACACAAGCTCAAGAGGATGTTTCACAACACGACTAGACTCTGAAAAAGGTAGTTGGTGACTCTTGCCCTGCTGGCAGGCATCACAAATAGTTTCAGCACTCTTATTGGACACAACTGGTAGTTCATGGTGATGCAGCACATGACTAACTATAGGAGCAGCAGGGTGACCAAGGCGCGCATGCCAGTGCGTAGGCGACACACGAACACCACTGAACACCTGAGGAGAAGACGGTGTAGGAGATACAGGTGGTGCGTCAAGTGCATATAAGCCATGGCGAAGACGACCACTAAGCAGAACGGCCCTTGTGTCCTGATCCTTGATAAAGAAACAAAAAGAGTGAAACTCAGCAAGGACATTATTATCACGAGTAAGTTGAGGAATAGACAACAAATTACGCGTAGCAGAGGGAACTCGAAGGACACTAGAAAGATGCAGTTTGCGAAAATTGTGTGCAAGAAGTGATGCCTGACCAACATGGGAGATGCGCATACCTGCTCCGTTGGCGGTGTGCACCTGATCATGTCCACAATATGGTTCCTGAGTGGAGAGCTTGCCCATCTCGCTGGTGAGGTGATTCATCGCTCATGTATCCATGTACCATGCCGGATCAAGGGAGTATGACTGGGTGCGCCCGTGCTCGTGCCCTGTCACAGCAGCTGCAGCCTGCTTATCATTCCCTTTTCCATTGTTACCAAGGCCAAGGAAGTCTTGCTTGTAGCGTCTGTGGTAGCGAGAGGCGAGGTGACGATCTATGCCACAAAGCTGACAAGCCTGAGGAGCACCTCAACTAGAATAGCAAGCAACTGGGTGACTCTCTCCAGCGATGATCGGCGCGTTGCCCCGCGAGGCCTGTGACGAGGAAGACGGTGTTTTGCCACCTGATGGAGCCGGCTTCTGATGTTTGCCGCGTGTGGCGGCGTTGGCGGAGACGAAGCTGGGGGAAACACGGTGCGCCTTGATGCGCTGCTCGCGCCCAAGGAGGCGTGCATAGAGCTCACGACGCGGGAGTGTATCATCTCGACCATGGACGTTCTCAATGAGATTATCATAATCATCATCGAGCCCGTTAAGCACAAAGGTGGTGAAGTCCGCGTCCAGAAGCGGCTGACCAACAGAGGCTAAGGTGTCAGCGAGGCTCGTCATCTTGTTGAAGTACTCCGTGATGCTGAGATCGCCAAGCTTGGTCTCACCCAGCTCGGTGCATATAGAGTGCGCATGCGCCTAAGACTGAGAGGTGAAACTGGTGTGGAGGGCCACCCACGCCTCCCTGGACGTAGCGGCGAAGATGACCATCGACGAAACACTCGGCGTGAGCGAAGACTGGATGGCAGAGAGAATGGCCTGATCCTGCACCACCCACGTGTGATATGCCGGATGGTGAGGGGGTGGGCACGGGATGGACCCATCGACGTAGCCCTCCAAGTAGCGGCTGCGGAGTAGAGGCAAGACCTGAGCACGCCATGACAGGTAGTTGTCCGGCCCGAGCTTCAACGGCAGTAGGTGCGAGAAATAAAACGGCGGCGGCGCCGCGGTTTGAGCAGTGTACGCCTGCGCCAGTGATGCATAGGGATCCATGGACGGGGCCATCTCTGGACGAGGGATCATCGCGTAGGTGCCAGGCGAGGAGTAGGAGCCGGCAGAGGCAGGAGCCAGGGAGCCGTGGTCGGGCGCTGCAGGAGGGTCGTAGGGGCCGGGTGCTGCAGTAGCCGAGGCACCTTGGTCGGGCGCTGCAGGGGCACCATACGGCGAGGTGGCTGCGCCCCCATAGGACGGTTGCGGCGGCGCCGGGTAGTAGTGGTGCGGTGGCGGCGGAGGGGGCACCGCTGTGTAGGGTTGCGGCGGCTGCGCAGCATAGGTCGACCCCGGCCAGAGAGACGACGGCGGCGGGGGTGCACCATAGGTGCCGTACCACGGATGAGGGTTCGGCGGAGGAGGGCCGCCAGGAGCCGGCAGCGCCGCGGACTCGGGCGGGGCGATCAGATCGTCCTGGGAACCCGACGCTGGCGGGGAAGCGGGCGGCGGCAGCATGGCGCCGTATGTCGCCGCGAGGGGCCGGGAGGCCAGGAAAGGCGACATCGGGGCGAGGGCCGGCGTGGCGGCGGTGGTCGAGATCGGTGCGGCGGTGGCGGGAGGTGGTGCAGCGGAAGACATCGTAACCTAAACTGATACCATGTAAAACATAGGGTTCGGGAAACTGGCTCGACACCCTAAAACGGGGTGTGGCTATCTCATTATATAGACGTACCAAGAGGTACAATACAAGGCCTATACAAGACTACGTATATACAGTCTAATACCACATCCTCCATGGGAGGGAGCTTGCAGCTCCGCCACTCACCGTTGGCCCACGGATACCGCCAACCACGCGCCAGCCATGCGAGTCCACTCGCTACCGCCTGATACGCGCCGCCGCCCACTTAACAACCGTAAAATCACGTACGTGCTAGCTAGTTAGTTAGCGCGTTGCTGCTGCCTCGGGTAGCCAGCGGCGAGCTCGTCCGGGGCTGCCGCGTACGGCAGCGAGCGGTGGCAGCAGGTCACAGGCGGAGGCAGCGGTGTGCGGCAGCCGAAAATCTGTGGCAAAAGCTAAAAGTTCCCTCCCACCAACTGTTTTTTTTTGGGAAACGTTTCCACCCGGTGCGCCGGCCGAAACGTTGGGCCGGACGCACGCGGGCATTACACATGTGGGGCCAAGCAGTGGTTTTTCCTCTCCCGATCCCCTTATCTCTTCAAGCTTTCACGCCCCAGCACACACAATGTTCGCTCTCCTCCACTCATTCCCCTTCCTTCCTCCACTTTCTTTTTCCCTTCCACCTTTCCACGCCGGAGCACAAGTCAAGGGCATTCGCCGCTTTTTTTCGCTGCTGGCCAAGGCCGTCCTGAGCTACGACCGGCAAAATAGAGGAGTGGCGGCGCTGCAGATTTGGAGCAGGAAGAGCGGTGTTGTGGAGACAACTGAGATGCGATGCGGGGACGTGGGGAGGAGTTGCAAGGTTCTGCAACTGGTGGACCTGGAAGCTCAACTGGCAGGCGCGCGACCACGCCGGTGACTCCTTGATGTTGTAATCGGCGGGGTTGAAAGCTGCAATCGGGCGGCCATGCCGACCACGCCGGCGACCATTGATGTTGCAACTGGCGGAGCTAAAAGCTTCTACCAGCGAGCTAAAAATCTACGGCCAGCGACAGAAAAGCTACATCACCAGAAGCTGCAACCAGCAGTGCACCATGGCCGGGGATGGCGTCCACAGGATGCTACGCGCAGCGACGCGCGGACGCTGCAATGACCGGAATGAGATGCTGGAACCGTCTATTCAAAAAGCTTCCGCCGGCGAAAAGGAAAGCTACTGCAGAGACAACTGCTACAACCCGGCGACGACGACGGCGACGACAGAGTGCTGCAACCGGCCAGCAAAAAGCTGGAAGTGGCGATTGTGATTGCTACAACCAGAGGTGTGACATGCTGGAACCGAGTTTGCCACTGTTGAAAGAACTCTGCCACTCCAGGCCACCATTCGTTTTTGCTACAGCCATAGATGTGCCGAGCTACAATCACCGTGCATTTTGCTGGAACCAAGGATCATCAGCGTTGGAACTGCCCGTTTTGCTGCTACCGCAGATGAGAAAAGCTACAAACGGAGGCTCGAGATGCTGGAAGCGACAAATGCTACAAGCAAGCGAGTGGTCTGCAAGGGAGCTCGTTGCCGGCGTTGTGCTGCAGGCTCGACGGCCGCGGGGCGCGACTCGCTCTCTGGATAGGTGCGCAGGATACAACCATGGCTGGCTGGCGTATGCTCATGAGGGAATCCACCAGGGTCCAAGCAAAGCGGTGAGGGAAGGTGCAAAGGATAAGGAACGAACAGCTACAAATCACCCAATCGAACGGGCCTGGTGCGACCGGCCAAAATTTCGGCCGGCGCGCCGGCGCCTAACAGTGGCCTTTTGTTTTACAGGACCCTGCATAGCAGATTCGACCGAACTATGCAGGATCCCGTAATTTTTTTTAGCAGATGAACAATTTACATGGTTTGTTCGATATGGAAATTCAACCCATGTCCGTTATATCGGCGGTTATTATAGCAAATTGCCCGGTTTACAGGATCTGCTAGAGATGCTCTAAGTAGAGTGCAAGAGCTTTTTAACACGCTTAGGCCATCTCCAACATCGCCCTTCAAACTGTTCGCATACGTCCGGACCGTGCGGTCCGTGTTATGCCATCCAACATGACTCTCTATCCGTCCGCCAAACAGTCCCGACTTATTTTTTTCCACGGACCGAAGACAAATAGGAGGACTTTGCGCATGTCTGGACCTCTTCCACGCCCGCCTATGAGAAATTTACTACTGCTCCACTAGGTCTTTGCCGCATCGCATACGGATCTGGTTGGTCTTTCTTTAGCCCGACGCACGAACCGACGTCGACGTCGGTGTTAGAGTTTGAGTAGTAGTTGTAGTTGTAATCTCAACTATCTCTTCCTTCCTCTCCCGGCTCTACTCCTTCTTGTATTCAAACAGGATTCCTAATCCTTCTCTTGTACCTCACGGCAAGATGTTTTGCCAACATATAAATAAATAGCCGCGGCTCTCCTCCAGGAGAGTTGGAACGCTTCCGTCAAATCTAATATGGTATACATAGCCTAGTCTCTTCCCACGTCTAGCAATCCCCTCATCTATCAATACAGAAACCAGAAAAACCAGCTATCGCTAGAAACCCGATCGCCATGGCCGGTTCCAGCAGCGTCGGCCTCAACCTCGGAGTTCCGCCAACAAAGAAGCACACAAGGGGAAATTTTCTCCTTTGGAAAGCGCAGGTAATGCCGGCCCTGCGAGGCGCACAAGTAACCGGCCTCCTCGACGGCTCAGATGCCGCACCGCCAAGATCGGTGGAGGTCGCGAAGGCAGACAAGACCACGGCCATTGAGCCAAACCCTCTATATGGACCGTGGCTGGCGAAAGATCAACAGGTTCTGAGCTGCCTGTTGAACTCGCTCACCCCTGAAATCCTGGCACAGGTCATTGGTAAGGAGAGTACTCATGATCTATGGATTGCTCTTACCACACTGTTTGCTGCGCAGTCTCAATCCAGGATAACAAATTTGAGAATTGCCATCTCCAACACGAAGAAGGGCAATATGTCAAGCAACTCCTTCATCGCCAAGATGAAGAGTCTCGGGGATGAGCTTGCAACCGTCGGTCGTCCAGTGACCGATGGCAAGATGGTTGACTATATCCTCGACGGCCTTGATCGGGACTACAATCCCATAGTTGCTGCAGTCGGCGCAATCAAAAATTCAATCACCGTGGATGATCTTTTCTCACAGATCGCAGCCTTCGACCAGAGGATGGAGATGTTGGGCGACGGGCCTTCAGGTTTTTGTTCGTCTGCAAATACCATGTACAGAGGTCGTGGGCAGTACCGACAAAGGAAGTCGCGGGCGAGGGAACAGAGGGCGCGGCCGTGGCAATCGCGCCCCTTCTTCTTCTGCTCGCGGAGGTGGCGGCAACTACTAGCAACGCCAGCAACAACCTCCACAATAGCAGAAGCAGCAACATGAAGGGGACTATCCAGAGTGCCAGATTTGTTATAAGTTCCATCCCGGAGGTGCAAGGGCCTGCTGGCATCGGTATGATGATGATCATGAAGAGAAGAAGAAGGCCAACCTCGTCACTAACTCCTACGTGATTGATACAAATTGGTACGCAGATTCCGGAGCTACCGAGCACATAACAGGGGAGCTCGACAAATTGACAATGCGAGAAAGATACCACGGAGGTGACCAAATTCACACAGCAAGTGGATCGGGTATGGAAATTTCTCATAATGGTAACTCAATTGTTAAAACCCCCAAGAAAAATTTGCATCTTAATAATGTCTTACACGCCCCTCATGCATCAAAAAATCTTGTCTCAGTTCATCGATTTACTCTTGATAACCAAGTTCTCATAATATTTTATCCTTATTCTTTTGTGGTTAAGGACTTGGCAACGAGGAGAGTCATTCTTAGAGGAAAGTGTGAGGGGGGCCTCTACCCACTTATATCATCCGTCTCTTCATCAGGGTCCAATAAACAAGCATGGAGTGTTACCAAACCATCTTCAGCAAAGTGGCATCGTCACTTGGGTCATCCCTCTTCAACTATCGTTCAGCATGTTCTTAGTAGAAATAAACTTCCTTATGAGTCTAGTGTTGAGTCAGTTTGTGATGCATGTCAACAAGCTAAGAGTCATCAGTTACCATATCCTATCTCTACTAGTGTATCTACTGCTCCTTTGCAACTTATTTTTTCAAACTATGTAAGTTTTATTGATGATTATAGTAAATTTACTTGGATTTATTTGCTAAAGAAAAGATCCGATGTATTCCAAGTTTTTACCAATTTTCAAAATCTTGTTGAACGTCAGTTAAACTCCAAAATCCTTGCTATGCAAACGGATTGGGGTGGTGAGTATGAAAAACTCAATTCCTTTTTTCAAAAAATTGGAATTTCACATCATGTCTCCTGTCCCCATGCTCACCAACAAAACGGTTCTGCTGAACGAAAACACCGTCATGTTGTTGAAGTAGGACTTGCATTGTTAGCTCATGCATCTATGCCTCTTAAATTTTGGGATGAAGCTTTTCTTACTGCCACATATCTTATCAATATTCGTCCTAGCAAAGTCATCAAATTTGAGAATTCTATCACACTTCTTTTTGGTATCACTCCCGATTACACATCTCTTCGTATTTTTGGTTGTGCTTGTTGGCCTAATCTTAGACCCTATAATACACGCAAACTTGCGTTTCGTTCAAAAAAATGTTTCTTTTTAGGATACAGTCCCATGCACAAAGGGGTTAAGTGTCTTGATGTCTCTACTGGTAGGGTTGATATCTCGAGAGATGTCATCTTTGATGAATCTGTTTTCCCGTTCGAATCTCTTCATCCAAAGGCCGGCGCTCTCCTTCGCAAAGAAATATTGCTTCTACCAGATTTTGATCAAGGGGGTGATAACAATTGTGCTAACCAAACTAATGAAAATACTCCTGCCTCTACTCCTACTGTTATGCCTGTGCAGGTACCTGAGGAAAATACTCCTGCCTCTACTCCTGTTGTTATGCCTGTGCAGGTAGCTGAAGAAAATTTGGTTCAAAATGATCAAAATCATGAAAATCAGGCGTTATTTCATGTAGAAGAGGCTGGCGCAGTTCACGATGATGATATGGCAGCGCCTGCTACACCTGTGGGCCTGGCAGCCTCGGATCACTCGCGCCGATCCACCTAGGATCGCTTGCCCGGTAGCAGCGGCAGCGGCAGACAGGCCGACCAGGGAACAGCGACGGGATCCTCAGCAGCCCAATCAGCGGACGGACCACGGGCCACGCGCGTGACAGCAACAGGCCAGCCAGCGGTTGAGCACGGCCGAACCGCGGGCAGTACGCGGCCCACGCATGTCTCAGGAATTGAGCGCATGCAGCCAATGGGCGCCTCTGCGCGCATGCATTCGCTGGGATCCTCTGCGGACAGAAATACTGCAGCCCAGGACAGCCTCGCCTCAGGATCCGCCACACCGATGACCACAGGATCTTCTGCATCTGCCCAGTCTGCACATGTGGAAGACTCATCTGGATCTTCTGTGGACAGTTAGATTGTGCCTTTTTCTATGCAACCGCAGCAACAACTTGCCACTTCATCAAGGGTTATGACCCGTTTACAAAAAGGTATACGAAATCCGAAAATAAGGAAGGATGGCACTGTACCATATGGCATGTTGTGTATTTCAGGTGAACCGGCAAAATTAAGTGATGCGCTTGGAGATCCTAAGTGGAAAAAGGCTATGGATGAAGAATATGATGCTCTTATGAAGAATAAAACATGGCATTTGGTCCCCAACCAAAGAGGTAAAAACATCATTGATTGCAAGTGGGTTTATAGAATTATTAAGAGAAAAGCAAATGGCTCTATTGATAGGTACAAGGCACGTCTAGTTGCAAAAGGATTTAAGCAACGTTATGGTATTGATTATGAGGACACTTTTAGTCCTGTTGTGAAAGTTGCTACCATAAGACTTGTGCTAGTCATTGTTGTTTCCAGAGGATGGAGTCTTAGACAGCTAGACGTTCAGAATGCGTTTTTGCATGGTGTTATGGAAGAGGAGGTCTATATGAGGCAACCACCGGGGTATGAAAATCAACAAGCACCGCACTATGTTTGCAAACTTGACAAAGCTCTTTATGGTCTGAAACAGTCTCCTAGAGCATGGTTCTCAAGGTTGAGCTTACAATTGAAGCATCTTGGTTTTGTTGCATCCAAGGCTGACACGTCTCTCTTCATTTATAGCAAAGCAAATACTGTCATGTTTGTGCTAATTTATGTTGATGATATCATAGTTGCAAGCTCCTCACAAAATGCCACTAATGCTCTCTTGCATGATTTGAGTTCAGAATTTGTCTTGAAGGATCTTGGTGATTTACACTTCTTCCTAGGCATTGAAGTTAAGAAAGTTCAAGATGGCATAATGTTGAGTCAAGAAAAATATGCTACTGAACTTCTAACTCGTATGGGAATGAAGGATTGCAAGCCTTTGCCTACTCCATTGTCTTCTTCAGAACAACTTTCAGCACATGAAGGAGAACTACTTAAGGAAGAGGAAAGCACAAAATATAGAAGCACTGTTGGAGCTTTACAGTACTTGACTTTGACAAGACCAGACATATCATTTGCTGTAAACAAGGTTTGTCAATATCTGCATGCTCCTACCTCCACTCATTAGTCAGCTGTCAAGAGGATAGTACGATACATTAAGCACACTGTGAGTTTGGGACTTCAATTTAGACGTTCCAGTTTTTCACTTGTTAGTGCTTTCTCTGATGCTGACTGGGCAGGATGTATTGATGATAGAAAGTCAACTGGAGGATTTGCGGTATTTTTTGGTTCAAACCTTATCTACTACCACTATAAAAGGAAGAGAGGGGCAGATCCAAACAATCAGGCCCATCCATCATCAAGATCTAATGGCCCTTAATCCTTCAGTGTTTAACGCTGCCAACCACGCATGCATTAAGCCACTGACAATCCATCGATCGCTAACCCTGCCCTGCCGTTCGGAAAAAAACCGCACACCCGCACGATTCCCCCGCATGACCTCTCGCCCACGTAGCCTCCCGCACACCCGCACACCAGTATCGATCGCTAATCCATCGATCCTCCTCACGCGCCGTTCATCCCGCACCCTCCCGTCCGTCGTCGCGCCCTTCGCCGCGGGAGCCGCCCGCCACGGCGGTAGCCGCGGGAGCTGCCGCCTGAGCCGCCCGTTGTGCCCTCCGCCGCGGGTCACCGCGGGAGCCGCCGCTGGCGCTGCCCGTCGCGCCCTCCGACGCCCGAGCTGTCACCAGAGCCGCACGTCGCGCCTTCCACCGCACGTCGCCGCCGGAGCCGTCGCGCCTTAGCCGCGGGAGACCCCTTCCCCGCGGGGGAGCCGCCGCGTGAGCCTCCCGAGCCGCTCAGCTTGGAGTCCTCAACCGCCGCCGCGCACGCAGGTGAGAGCAGCGCGACCCTAGAGGTTCCTGTTGGGTTGGGTACCGTAAAGATGGTTGATGCGTCCGGTGGGTTGGGGATTGGGCTACAGGTGCCCCGGCGGAGGGGGAGTACGATGAGGTTCTGGGGCAGCTCTCCTCTCTCACGCAGAAGGTGCGGACACACACCGGCAACCCAGGCAACCAGTGGGACCTCATGGACCGCTACCTCCAGGTTCGTCCCCTCCTCCTCATGCTCCGCCTGAATCGCGATGGGGAATGTGTTGTCTGATGCGGGTGGATTTGGTTAGATTCTCGAGTTGGAGGAGGCCATCGCGTGGATGATGGTCATCCATGTCACCGGGACCAAAGGAAAGGTGAATCACGAGATAACATGTAATAACTCTCTCCAATTACAATACCAGATGTTGTGACGCTTTCATCTCTACTATACTGTTTGTCAGTAATGGGGCATTCTAATTTGGTTCTGACATCTAAGCAACTATTGTGCAACAATGAAGTTTTACCAAATCAATAGTTTAGTGCTATTTGGCACTGACATGCAGTGCAACCAGTTACAGAGTTCCCCCATTCTCTTCTTAGACTGATTTGCCACTGTGCAGTTGGTGCCAAGGATTCGGGAAGGTGAACTAATACCAAGAACCATGTCGCCGGATGATTCCGGAAGAGATGGTCCTGATAGTCGAGGTATTCGAGACTTCCATGTTAACTGTGCTTGGTTATTACATAACCTCCACCATATGCAATTGATTATTACATAACCATCACCATGTTGTTAACTATGCTTGGTTCAAACATTCAGATTTCAGTTAAGTATTTTCTCTCTGGAAAGCATGCAAAATAAATATATCAATTTTGTTATCTGGACCTTTAATGGCCTTCCTTTATATCCATGCATTTTCTCTTCCGTTCAGTTGTAATTATTTTATCATTTTCTTCTTGAAACAGATAAACGGTGCATTGGGTGAACTTGTTACTACAGGATTTCCACATTCACTCTATCCCATTACTCATTTGCTTCGTAAGTTCCTACCATATGGTTTATGTTGATTTATTCTACTCATAATCATAATTCACGCGCCGCTGTCGCCGCCACTTTGAGGCCTTAGCCACCAAGCGGCATCCTTTCTCGTGAGGCTTAATTTAGGACACACTTCTCTGAATTTCTATGAGATTAATTCAGTATATGTTTCTCTGAATGTTATCCTGCCAATCGGTAGTTGTTTGATGATAAGCTTGTCGATTTCCAGTTACATTATATTAGTCAAGTTTGAAGGTTCTGAAGTATGAACTTTGAACTACTATGTGTGTCCACTCCATAAAGAAGAAATGGTACTCTATTTTATTTTTTAAAATAAATGACAATTATATATATTTCAAATGTTTACATCATTGCTGTAGGGCTGGACAGCTCTGAACCCCATTTTTCAGGGTCACTATGGTTGGTGATAAACGATTTTACGAGCATCAAAGTTTGTCCTACAATATATCTATATGGTATCCAGCTTAGCAAATTTTCATATTTTTGATAAAATGGAATTCCTTTTACTCACAAAAAAAAGGAATTGACCTTCAATTAGTGTTTAGAGAATTCACTAAAAGTTGTTATAGGATTTATAATCGACTTAAATGAGATTTTCCATTTTATGCTCTTCAATTCATATTTCATATATATGGAGCCGCTCATCGCGGGAGCCGCTGGAGCCGGAGCCGCCCGCCCCGCAACGCCGCCACGGGGTTGAGATCGTATGGTGATGTACTGGTGGCCCTGTAGACATACAAGATCGATGAGGTAACATGTCGTTCAAGTTTCACTACGACAATTTGATTGATCTAGGCTATGACTGTGTTCAAAGGTCGTGAATCTGGTAATGTCGTATGCATGCATGTGTGTTAACTGTTTTTGGTGGGTATCTTCAAAGATGCTCAGAACATCCATCAGAGGACGATGAGCATGAGGAGAAGCTGAAGAAGGAAACGTTTGTGTTGTTCTTCTTAGCTACTTGCATGAGCTCTCACCTTTTTGATTCATAGAATGATGAACTGACCACGATGATCTCACGCTGCTTTGATTTGTAGATTGCCGACTTCCCCACATATTATGGTTCATAGGTTGCTGAATCACCCTTTTTGTTGCTTGCGCCTTAATTCGGTAATCCATCTACTAGCCTTTTGTTGAACAACACAAGTGAAATGTATGCAAGTACACAATTTATTTTAGGTTCGAAAGGCACTTAAGAGTTAAGACACTAGCTATATACCTACCAACAAGGGGAATGTCTATGTGTCTGTGTGCAGTGTCCTTCTAATCGGTGGGGGTTATAAAGTGTGGCTGTGGGCACTTAATTAAGCATAATCCTGTTGTGGCATAGGAGGAACCGGGTTTACCTCCAATGAAGAGAAGCATTGTTAGCTAATTTTGCCTCTTTGTCGAGTGGGTTATTGTGTTGGGAGCTGCCAATGCTTATTGTGGTGTCATATACCAAAATTTCTTTTTAGTTCATCAGTTCAGTCCAATCTTGCAGAACAAAAACAAATAAAGTGCATAGAAATATTGCATTTGATAGAATTTATATGATGTTTCAAGGAACCGCGTGCTGCACTCTATGTTGTCATGTTGAATGGAAGCAACAACGGCACCGAGGAAACATGAGTTTATCGTTCAAAAGAGGTCTCTGAAATTTTAGAGGGTTGTGGTATATGAATCATTGCTGGATGAGGAAAGGAGTGGGGGAGGATCTGCAGGTGTGTATTGTAGAACTTTACTGATGTAGGCGTTGATTTCATTTGCAAGATTCTGTATTGTTCTTTACCCATCTGCTCCTAGAATTGTGTACTAATTATGATTTGTTGAAGTTTCATGCAGCATTGTACGATGGATTTATATGGCTGCCTGACTAGGTAAAAGAGCTATATATTTTAGCATTTCTAATTCAGATAATCTATTTCTTATGGACCTATGAAACCTTAATTTTAATTCACAAAGCTCGATCTTGCAAGAAAAACAAAAGGCAACATAGCTGTTTGAAGATAGCATATATCTTGTTTACTTTGTTGTAATTTGTGTGCTAACTTGGTCAGAGTTTTCCTATTTTGTAGTTTATGAAAAAAAATGTCATGCTGTAGAAGATTTGCAAAATGTTCATCAAATTTTGGTTTATATTTCTGCCTAATATAAGAGCTCTATTTTCCCTGTTCATCCAACACTGCCCTTTTGATTGCAGTTCTTTCCTACACATACAGCTGAAACTTACAATTTGAACCTTTGGCCGATACAAGAGATTAAGGATTAAACTCATGGCGTCTAAAAAATTAGCTTGGGCTGTAAAAGGATCTAAAAAACGGACTCTGAATGTCCTGTCAAAAGTGACTGACTCTGATAAACATTGATAATGGCATTTCGATCTAAAAAGTGGGCAGTCGATTTCCTAATTAACTAACTCTGAACGTCCCATAAAAAATAACTCCAAATGTCCAACTTATATTATGTTGGTGCTTAATACTAGGATGCTGGTGCCTGCATACGAGCTGATGTTCGGGAAGCCATCCCTCCATAAACTCTTTGAGGGCTACTTCAATCAAGCCGGGAGGGTGAACGCAAGGGGTCATTTTGAAGATGCTGCAAGATCCTCATGTTAATTTGATCACAACTATAGGAGACGCCCTGTGGGTGTCGTTTCTTCACACATAAAATATATTTTTTGGGCACTGACAACCATGTGCTCACATTCTTACATATTTATTATTTTTACAGGAAAATATGACACCAACAACTAATGATGAACACATTCGTTCACTTATTTACATTGGCATTTTTTGTTACCGGGACAATTTTATTGCCATGCATGATTTTGTTTATGAGACTGATCAGGCATTTCCGAGCTTCTGTAAAGATGAGTACTACAAACCCTTGCTTGTTCTCTCGGACTAGGCCTACCGCAAGCTTACCTCGACTGATTTCGGTGGCCCAAAGTGGCACTAGCTTGGAGACGACATCAACAAGCTCCTGGAGACTTGGTTGGTGGTGAGGCGCCTAGGCGATCTTGTGGGTGGCTTTGAAATTCAATGGCATAGAAAGTGCAGAGGGAGAGGCGTGAGCAGTGGCGGTGTGCCTCCAGCATCTCTCTCACACATGAGTATTTGTGGCTAACAGATGGCATGCGAGAGGAGAAGCGGGCGTTTGTCTGTTTTGGGAATTACAAGGATGGCACAATATCCAGGGTATTGTTGGATGTTAATTTATTTCTATGAGTTTGATCAAAGTTTGACTTTTTTGAGCTGAAGTTTGACTTTCATAAACCTAATATAACTTAGCGATAAAAAGAAAGAGACTCAACGGTATTCGTCAAAGAGGCGAGCACCTGGAGCTTTCTTGGTTGGGACTGACCCTCCCCCGTGCTATAGTGACAGGAGAGGCGAAAAGGAGCTTCCCCTCGATCCCTCGCTCCGCCGACGGCTGGATCGACGGTTCCCTCCCTCTTCGGCCGCTACTTCAGCGACAGGGGAGTGGGGGGACCTCAGATCTGTGCTTGAAGCGTGTAGATAGTAGGGTAGTTGTCTCCGGCGGCGTTGGCTGTTTTTTATGTATGTCATCTTATACTACCATCAACAACATAAGTATACGTGAGTATGAGACATGCACACAAGGTATATTTGATTGGGAGTGGATGAATCTTTGAAAAGAGCATTAGTGGAGAACGTGCGTTGCACGTGCAAGCTTACTAGTTTCCTGGAGTGCTAGAAAACAAGCTACAGGCTGAGTACAAATCATTAGCAAATGCCACTGCTGAAATCATTTGGGTGGAATCGTAGCTTGATGTATTGGGGATTAAGCAACATCGTATTCCATGTCTGTGGTGTGATAATTTGGGAGCCACCTATCTCTCTGCTAATCCAGTTTTTCATGGAAGGACTAAACATATTGAAATTGATTTTCATTTTGTGCGGGAAAGAGTGGCAGATGGGTTCACTAAAGCTTTGCCGGTTAAGCTCTTTGAAGAGTTCAAGAGAAATCTCAACATAGGATAGTTTAGATTAAGGGAGGGTGTTATAGTTTGAGTAGTAGTTGTAGTTGTAATCTCAACTATCTCTTCCTTCCTCTCCCGGTTCTACTCCTTGTATTCAAACAGGATTCCTAATCCTTCTCTTGTACCTCACGGCAAGGTGTTTTGCCAACATATAAATAAACAGCCGCGGCTCTCTTCTAAGAGAGTTGGAACGCTTCCGTCAAATCTAATAGTCGGTGGTCGACCTCGTCGCCCGATCGGTCCGACGGCCCTAGGGCCTTGCTGTTGCATGACGTTACGACGTCCGACCGCGCGTGCCCGCGGTCCAAATTTCCGGTGGCTTTGAACTACGGCCTCCGCCGCGCCTGGGCTGAAAGCCTCGCCGACGGCAAGAGCGCCACAGCTTTGCCCATCACCGGTGCGCGGACCGTGTTTCTTGCAGCCTCCGTCAAGCCAAGTCGTTCACATCCATGGACGTAGTATTTCTGGAAGCATTCCACTGCTGGCACAGTACTGCTAGTAGAGTGCTCGTAGCCGTCTAGTGGCAGCCACACGGTGCGCGGTAGAGTGGGCGAGCGGCAACCCCCCTTTTTTTGGTAGATTGGTAGATCTGGATCACACGATTCTTTCTTCGTGGCATGAACCGGCCGCTTCTGTTTCGCTCGTAGCTTACGATTTCGTAATGGGTGGATTCTCTTGGCTTGTCGTGTAAGAGAAGGTTGGTTCGCGGACAGAAATAGTTTTTTGTTTTGAAGTAAAGCATAGCTTTAACATTAACGGTGTCCAGGCAAATCGCCCTGGACAGAAGCCACAAGCGTGGCAGGTACATCATAGTCCCATTGCATCGAGTGATCAGCCTCGCACAAGCGACCCAAACTAGCAAGTTCATGGGCAACGGAATTTGCCCCTCTCCTACATGACACTATTACATGATGAGAAAACCAAATCAGCTGTAGTTTGGTATCTTTGATGACAGCCGAGTAAGCCGACAAGTCTGCCCTTCTCAGGTCCATTGCATCCGCAACAAGCTGGGAGTCGGTCTCGAAGATCACCCTCAGCATACCAAGTTCCGCCGCCAGTGCAACACCGTGAGCCATGGCATTGACCTCTGCACGGAATGGGTCTCCTATATGCTGCTGACGACCTGCACGAGCACAAATGACAGTGCCTTCCGAGTCTCTCGCCACTACACCCCAACCTGCATGTTGCTCACCTGGCACATACGAGCCATCAACATTTATCTTGATCATGTCCTCCTGAGGCGGCCTCCACTTGTCATCACTCTGTTTCTCAGTTTTTTTGGAGAAGACTTGGTGGTATTCTAAAACGTAGCTGCGAGTGCGCCTTGCAACCTCCCCGGCAGACCAGGGGATCTCGCCCTCCCTGAGCTTATTCCGATTACTCCACCACAGCCACCAGGCGGTGAGAATGCATATTCTGTCCTGCTCATCAATTCTCCACAAATGATCCATCATCTCATGAACTGATGTTATATCCTCCATCTTCATCCTTTCTCCCTCCAAGGCCAGGTCCCGCCACACCTGTTTCACAGTCTTGCATTTAATGAATAGGTGAGCTCCATCCTCGGCTGCTCGTCCACAGAACAAGCAAGCTGTATCTTCAATCGGTACACCCCTCCTTGCCAAGTTGGTCCGAAACGCCAAAGACTCATGTCTAACACGCCATGCAAACATTTGGACGTTCCTGGGGCATGGGAGCTTCCAAATTCGTTTCCAGGAATCATCTTGGCACCCATCCAAGTTACCCAGCGTTGTAGTACTACTGCCTGCTCCTCCATCCTTTGCCATCCTCTCCAGCTGCGTGTGTAGCTTGTATGCACTTTTGACAAAATGTAGGCCTTTGGGGTCGAACTGCCATGCGATGAAGTCTTGTACTCCCTCCCGGACTGGTATTTTGAGGATACACTCGGCATCAACATTCCAGAAGGTGTCCCGAACTACTTGTTCATCCCAGCTACCTGTTATAGGACTGATCAGGTCACTGACATACTCTAATATGTTCCCCCCTCGTGGTGTCATAACTGTCTTCGCCCACGGCCGCGGCAGCCAAGGCTCAGTCCAGAGCTTGATACTCGTGTCGTCGCCAACACGCCACACATATCCCTCTCGCACTAGCTGCAAGCCATGTAGAAGGCTTCGCCAGGAATAGGAGATGCCATCCTTTGGCTCGGCCTGAAGCACATGGGTGTCCGGCAAGTACTTTGCTTTCAGGATCTGGGCACAAAGAGAGTCTGGGTGCTCTATCATCCTCCAGATCTGCTTAGACAACATAGCAATATTGAACCCATGCATATCTCTGAAACCTAAACCACCTAGGGCTTTTGACTTTGTTAGTTTGTCCCAGCTAATCCAGTGGATGGTGTTCTCCTTGTCCTGCTGCCTCCACCAGTAAGACCCCATAAGTGAGCTCAGTTCTTGGCAGAACGATTTACTGAGGTAGAAACAAGACATGGCAAAAGTTGGAATTGCCTGAGCAACAGCTTTCACCAAAGTTTCCTTCCCCGTCTTGGCTATCAATTTCTCTAACCACCCGTACATGCGTCCGGCCATGGCACCTTTGAGATAAGCGAAGGATTTCCTCTTGGATTTCCCGACATGTACAGGCAACCCAAGATATTTCTCATTCCAGTTCTCACTCCCAATCTGCAAGGCCTCCTTCACTCAAACTCTGTCACATGCTGGAGTATTGGGGCTAAACATCACGGCCGATTTTTTAGTGTTGATACATTGCCCCGAACAGTTTTCATACAGCTTGAGAATATTCCTCATAGCCTCTGCCTCCTCCTGAGTTGCCTTCATGAGCAACATCGAGTCATCCGCAAAGAAGAGATGTGACACCACCGGGGCAGTGCTGCAAACTTTGATTCCACTAATCAGCCCAGTCCGTTCGCCGGCATGAAGGAGAGCTGATAAGCCTTCTGCACATATAGCAAATAAATATGGGGACGCCGGATCTCCCTGCCTCAATCCCCTCGACGGGCTGAACTGCTGGGTGAGGGCGCCATTAACCTTTATCTGATATTTCACCGATGTTACACACTTCATAATCAGATCAACCCAATGTTGTTTGAAGCCCAATTTACACAGCATCGCAGCTAAAAAGTTCCATTCAACCCGATCGTAAGCTTTGCTCATGTCAGCTTTAACGGCAGCAATCCCTTCCTTCCCCCTCCTCTTGTTCAGCAAAAAGTGTGACAGCTCGTACGCAATGAGCACATTATCTGTGATAAGCCTCCCCGACACAAATGCGCTTTGGTTCTCCGAAATGATACTTGGAAGGACTATCTTGAGTCTGTTTGCTATCACCTTAGACACTAGCTTGTAGATAACATTGCAGAGACTGATCGGGCGGAGATCCTTGATACGACTCGGGCTCTTTACCTTCGGAATGAGCACCACCATTGTGTCATTCCACCCTTCTGGTATCGCCCCTCCATTCAGTACACTAAGGGCATGTTCGGCAACTCCCCAGGGCCAAGAAATCCTCAAATCTGGCTTCCCGATCTAGCTTCCAGCTTCCCGACGGAAATTAAGGAACAGGAAAACCGTTCGGCACTAAAACTCCCTGATCCAGTCGCTCATGTTGGGCTTCTAGCGGCCTAGCCCATTAAACTCATTTCTGGCCTGGTAGGGACGAACTGTTTCGTTTCTTTCATCGCACGAACCGTTTTCTTCCACTTCGCGGTGGCAGCTCTTTGTAAATAACGTCAACTCTAGGATTTCCGATTCTGGGATCGCCGAAACCGCCGCTCCGGTTTTTTGTACGTAGACGTTGCTTCGATCCGGGAAGTCAGCTTCTTGGAGCCGGGCCGTTCGGGCCAGCTCTGCTCGCGGATTCGCGGAAGCTGGGAGCTGGCGAGCTCCCGAACAGGCCCTAAGAACCTCACTCACCACTTTATCACCCATGAAGTCCCAGTGCCGTTTGTACACAACTGAGGGCATACCGTCCGGTCCCGGCGCTTTGAGATCAATTTTGTACCTGTTGGAATTTCAATGTTAGATCCACTGGTTATAATCAATAGTTATTTCAAATCAGTTATTTGTCAGCTCTCAGTTGTATGAGATTTTATAATTCGACAAAGCGTGGATTATTACCTTAAAATGGAGCATCAAGGGAATACAAACAAAATGAACAACATACCCAGCCTCTTCAAAGGCTTTAAAGCCGTTCCAATTTTGTATCTTCAAAGATGGAGTATGCAGGGCGTCTTTCTTTTATCATCTACACAGGGATTTTGCTCACATGAGAGAGAGAGAGAGATCTATTTCTTGATGAGACTGATGAGCATAAGAAAATGCAACTATCTATGTTTGTCAATCAATGTAGAGGCTGAAGGTATACCTCCTTTCCAAGAGAGTGAAAAATATTCTCATACATACCCCTATTCACTAGAAGGTATTAATGGCCAGTACCTTAGAGCTACTTTGTTTTTAGTAAGTGCTTAATTAGTTGAATTAGTTGAACTAATAGAACTAGTTGAATTAGTTGAATTAATAGAACTAGTAAGTGTTTATCAACTAATGTTTCAACTATGAACATAGGAAATGTCGTCTCACGACGAAAACGATTTTGTTATGTATGATACTCCAAAGACGAGCGCGGCATGTGCGAAAGAAATTTTCTAGTTGATGATAGGCGCTTCAGCATCAAGCTGGTTGAGACCTTCGAAGTGGATATAGTAAGTCACAACGACAAGTCTTTTTTCGTAATTAAGCATAACTTATGCTTCATTTGCTTCAACTTATAATTTTAAATTTTCACTATTCTAGCGTATCCCCTGCCATGCAAGAATTTTTGTCTTGGATAAGATAGGTTTCAGTCATAACAAAACTACGGAGGTAAAGAGAGTTTACTTGAAGACCGAGCATGGTTATACCTTCGACGTCAAATTATACAATGCAGACACCTACACCTATTTTGAATGCAAAACTTGGCAAGCACTATACAAGGCTTATGCATTTGAGCCTGATATGATTATCACCTTTAATATTCGTCCGAAAGATGATATTGAAGGTAATGGAGACATTTTGATTTATGTGCAGATGCCTCCAGTTCTACCATTATATGAGTTTTTCAATCATATTTATGTCTTTGGTATTGTTTATTCAAAAATAGTTGACAACTAATTTCTATTGACAACTTATTTTCATTCAAGCAAACATGTCCAACGCTTGGTAGACAGGACCGTCCACTGTCCTGGGGCTGAACTAAACTGAGAGCAAATTAGTTATTATGTTTCATGGCTTGAGGATCTTGATGCTGTCAAGAGAAATTATTTTTCTGAATTTGAAAATCTTAGTACTCAAAACGTGCGACCAATAGTGTTTGTATTGAACTACGGTCACATCTATTTAGGCAAGATGGTAAGATTTTTACTATTTGTCCTCAGTGCATCTTTTGCGTACATTTTTTAAGCTAAACTTCATTGCTAAGTATGTTACTATACGATGTTCTTCAACAGGGACTCCCGATGACAGTTGTGCCTCAGTGGATCGGTACTAAAGGTCGCATGTCAATGGTTAGCTTATGGGCAAGACATCTTATATTGCACATGAGTGCATTCAAGATTTCTAAAACCGAGGAATGCTTAATAGTGAAAGACTGGAGCAAAATTGTGAACGATCACAGAGACGTATTAGGGGGAAGCAATCAGAAGCGCAACCCGCGATTAGGAGACAGGTTCATCTGCATGCTCCAATGTGATGACTCAGGAGAGCTACACGTGTTCTATGCTATTTTACCTAAGAGAGAGCAGCAGGAGTGATTAGCTAGTTCATGCTCTTAGTACTTGTCCTCTCATGTCCGTGTTCTTCATCCTGAACTTAATCTCAAAGTGATTTGCTTTTGTGGTCTTATGAACACTTATAATCTCATGACCATGTTGAACTCGATGATATCTTTGCTTCTCGTACAAGTGAATGTTTCTTTTTAAGCTAGTGTCGGTGGTGATTAGATAGTGGTAATGACTATGATAATTAAATAGTGGTAATGACAACTATGATGATTATTAGCTAGCTAGTGACTGTTGTTGGTGATGATATGATGCAAGAGTTTTTATATTAATATGATGATGATGATGATGATGATGATGAGTTATTATATCATTTATGAAAGAAACCGCGAATTAGTTTCAACTGGATGGATCCTAGCTAAGTGATTAAGTATA
>NC_057801.1:788038308-788044258 GCF_018294505.1 Triticum aestivum
TATATATTATACTTGATCACTAGGACGATCCATATCCACTTCAAACTAATCCGCGGTACTTTCACCTAGTGATTTAACAACTCATTATAATAATAAAAATAATCTCTAAATTAAATTGAAAACACAAAATTAAAGGAAAAATAAAAAATAAAACCAAAACCCCCCAAACCTTTAGTACCGGTTGGTGTTACCAACCGGTACTAAAGGTCTTCCCGCCCCCGTCCCTGGCTCGTGCCACGTGGTGGCACTTTAGTGACGGTTTGTGCTGAACCGATACTAAAGACGGGGGTGGGGACCTTTAGTCCCCACCCTTTAGTGTCGGTTACATAACCGGCACTAAAGGCCCTTATGAACCGGTGCTAAAGCCCGGTTTTGCACTAATGATATGAGTTATGTGATTTGGTGACCGAATATTGTTCGGTGTCCTAAATAAGATCATGGATATGATGAGGAGTCTCGAAATGGTCGAGAGGTAAAGATTGATATTCAGGACGATAATATTTAGACACCGGAAGTGTTCCGGAGGGTACCAAGTACATATCGGGTCACCGAAAGGGGTTCCGGACACCCCTGGCAAAAGATATGGGCCTAATGGGCCAAGAGGGGAAACGCAGCAGCCAGCAGGGGCTGCCGCACCCCCCATATGGGTCGTACCTGAGGGCAAGGAAAGAGGGGAAGAGAGAAGGAAGGGGAGGGATTCGGCCTCCCCCTTCCTTCCATCCTTCTTCCTTTCCCTGTCGGAAAACATGGTAAGAGGGGGCGAATTGGACTAGGCCCCCAAGTAGGATTCCTCCTACTTGGGCACCCCAAGGCTGCCCCCCTCCCCCTCCCACCTATATATACGTGGGGAGGGGGTGCCTAGAACACAAACCAACAGTTGTTAGCCATGTGCGGCGCCCGCTTCATAGTTTATGCCTCCGATCATATCTTCGTAGTTCTTAGGCGAAGCCCTGCGCGGATCACTTCACCATCACCATCACCATGCCGTCGTGCTGACGAAACTCATCTGCTTCCTCGACACTTTGCTGGATCAAGAGTTCGAGGGACGTCATCGAGCTGAACGTGTGCAGAACTAGAAGGTGTCGTACATTCGGTGCTTGATCGGTCGGAACGAGAAGAAGTTCGACTACATCAACCGCGTTATTAAACGCTACCGCTTTCGGTCTACGAAGGTACCTAGACACACTCTCCCCCTCTGGTTGCTATGCATCTCCTGTATAGATCTTGTGTGAGCGTAGGAAAATTTTGAAATTGCATGCTTCGTTTCTCAACAAGTTAGTACGAACTTGAGTCACTTATCTTGGGACGAAGGGAGTATTTAACAATTAATAACTAGCATGAAATCTCACTGTCAACAAAGAAATTAATTTCATTCGCAAAACAACAAAAACAAAGAAATTAACTTCCTGCATGGAGCCGCTGTACATGTAGATAAAATTGGAAACAGAATAGTAGTATTTCCTCTGTCCCAAAATAAGTGACTCAAGTTTGTACTAACTTTGTACAAACTTGAGTAAACTTGAGTCACTTATTTTGGGACGGAGGGAGTAGTAATTAATTAGCAGTCACATAATTTTTTGTGTGTCTAATGACATTATAATTTATTTCCTTTTCCATCGAAGTGTAAGCATACACATCATAATTTTGTGTGTGTTTAACGACATTATACTAGCGACCGGATCGAAGTTTTTATGAGCATGTTATAAAAGGGCTCAATTTTTATCTTTTTTATGAGAACTGAACAATTGGTCCCTAAAAAAAAGAACTGAACAATTGGCTCATGTCGTACGAGCCCATGCCCCCCTGTGTCGCGCCGCGCCGCGCCCTGTGCTTCATATATAGTGCCCCTCGCCCCTCGCCCCTCGCCATAGCCAAGCCAGCCAGCCCGCCTCGCTCGCGCGCAACTGACACACACGCACACTTCGAGCCATGGGACGCCGCACGCACGCCGTCCAGGCGGCCGCGCTGCTGCTCGCCTTCCTCCATCTGCACGCGGCCGCGGCCGCCGGCCCGCCCTTCTCCTGCGGCGCGGCGTCGGGCGCGCCGTACTGCGACCGGAAGCTGCCAATGGAGCGGCGGGCGGCGGACCTGGTGTCGAAGCTGTCGCTGGAGGAGAAGATCTCGCAGCTGGGCGACGAGTCGCCGGCGGTGGCCCGGCTGGGCGTTCCGGCGTACAAGTGGTGGTCGGAGGCGCTGCACGGCGTGGCGTGGAGCAAGGGCATGCACCTGGACGGCCCGCTCCGCGCCGCCACCAGCTTCCCGCAGGTCATCCTCACCGCCGCGTCCTTCAACCCACACCTCTGGTACCGCATCGGCCAGGTACGTACACACGAGCACCGCCGTCTATTACCTCGTCGATCACTCTGCTTTTGAGATTGCGTGCCGTTTATTCACACGATTCGACAAGGATGCCGATGATGAAATTAAGAGCACTAGACCAGGACTCCAGGAGCGTGGTTTCTTGGGCACACAAGGCATCGTGCTTTTAGCTAGCTAGGCCTAATTTAGGTTCACCCGACTAGTCCGCAAATCGGCCGGTAAACCATCACCAACCGGGTTTCATCTTTTGAACACCCACGTACAAGTTGTAGCACGAACGTGGTAGGTGCATGCATGCTGCTTTTGAACTGAAGTGAACTTGACGGGTCTTGTCACTTGTCAGGTGATCGGCAGGGAGGCGCGGGGCGTGTACAACAACGGGCAGGCGGAGGGGCTGACCTTGTGGGCGCCCAACATCAACGTGTTCCGGGACCCGCGGTGGGGCCGGGGCCAGGAGACCCCCGGCGAGGACCCGGCCATGACGGGCAAGTACGCCGCCGTGTTCGTCCGCGGCGTGCAGGGCCACGGCATGTCCGGCGCCATCAACTCCTCCGACCTGGAGGCCTCCGCCTGCTGCAAGCACTTCACCGCCTACGACCTCGACAACTGGAAGGGCGTCACCCGCTTCGCCTTCGACGCAAAGGTTCTCATTTTTGGAGGTCGGAATTGACAACCGTGCATGCGATGCGATGCCAAAAACTGTCGTCTTGTTGGGCAGGTGACGGAGCAGGACCTGGCGGACACGTACAACCCGCCGTTCAAGAGCTGCGTGGAGGACGGCGGCGCCAGCGGCATCATGTGCTCCTACAACCGCGTCAATGGCGTGCCCACCTGCGCCGACCACAACCTCCTCTCCAAGACCGCCAGAGGCGACTGGAGATTCAACGGGTAATCAGTAGCAACATTTTCTTCTTCAGCAAAACAAGTGTCACGACAGAGGCAAAATCAAGCAGGTGCTCACGGACTGACGCTTGCAAGTTTCATTTCCGTTGAGCAGATACATCACGTCGGACTGCGACGCCGTGGCCATCATCCACGACGTCCAGGGGTATGCCAAGGCGCCAGAGGATGCGGTGGCAGATGTCCTCAAGGCCGGTACGAGTTTTCACTTGAAATCACGATTGCTAGATACATGTCACATGACCTGCTACAGTCTCTCAGTTAAGATGGATGAGTCATTCCTATATATGGGCAGGTATGGACGTGAACTGCGGCGGCTACATCCAGACGCACGGCGTGTCGGCGTACCGGCAGGGCAAGATCACGGGGGAGGACATCGACAGGGCCCTCCGCAACCTCTTCGCCATCCGGATGCGGCTGGGCCTCTTCAACGGCAACCCCAAGTACAACCGGTACGGCAACATCGGCGCCGGCCAGGTGTGCAGCAAGGAGCACCAGGACCTGGCCCTGCAGGCGGCGCAGGACGGCATCGTCCTGCTCAAGAACCACGCCGCCGCGCTGCCCCTCTCCAAGTCCAGGCTCTCCTCCTCCTCCATCGCCGTCATCGGGCCCAACGGCAACAACGCGTCGCTGCTGCTCGGCAACTACTTCGGCCCGCCGTGCATCTCCGTCACGCCGTTCCAGGCGCTGCAGGGGTACGTCAAGGACGCCCGGTTCGTCCAGGGATGCAACGCCGCCGTCTGCAACGTGTCCGACATCGGGGAGGCGGTGCGCGCGGCCGGCTCGGCGGACTACGTCGTGCTGTTCATGGGGCTGGATCAGGACCAGGAGAAGGAGGAGGTGGATAGGCTGGACCTGGGGCTCCCCGGGATGCAGGAGAGCCTTGTCAACAAGGTTGCCGACGCGGCGAAGAAGCCGGTGATCTTGGTGCTGCTTTGCGGTGGACCGGTGGACGTGACGTTCGCCAAGAACAATCCTAAGATCGGCGCCATTGTCTGGGCTGGTTACCCTGGCCAGGCCGGTGGCATCGCCATTGCCCAGGTCCTCTTCGGCGACCACAACCCCGGTGAGATTTTGTTTCACTCCGCTCTGAGCAATTCTTGGCCGCGCGCTTTCCTAGCTAGGCTGTACTGTGCTGACTGCTGGACTGACATGACGGATCATCAGGTGGGAGGCTGCCGGTGACATGGTACCCCAAGGAGTTCACGGCGGTGCCGATGACGGACATGCGGATGCGCGCCGACCCGTCCACGGGCTACCCGGGACGCACCTACAGGTTCTACAAGGGCAAGACCGTGTACAACTTCGGCTACGGCCTGAGCTACTCCAACTACTCCCACCGGTTCGCGTCCAAGGGCACGAGGCCGCCGTCCACGAGAAGCGGCATCGAGGGCCTCAAGGCGACGGCGTCGGCGGCGGGCACGGTGAGCTACGACGTGGAGGAGATGGGCGCGGAGGCGTGCGACAGGCTCCGGTTCCCGGCGGTGGTGAGGGTGCAGAACCACGGGCCCATGGACGGGAGGCACCCGGTGCTGCTGTTCCTCCGGTGGCCGAACGCGACGGACGGGCGGCCCGCGAGCCAGCTCATCGGGTTCCAGAGCGTGCACCTCAAGGCGGACGAGGCCGCGCACGTGGAGTTCGAGGTGAGCCCCTGCAAGCACTTGAGCAGGGCCGCGGAGGACGGCCGCAAGGTGATCGACCAGGGGTCGCACTTCCTCAAGGTGGGCGACGACGAGTTCGAGTTGAGCTTCATGGCCTGAGCCGGCCGGGGTTGGATCCAACACGATAAACTTGCTGGCCGCTGCTGCTGCTTCAGCACAGAAAAGGATTTCGATCATACGTAGTACTACAGTATATCCATAAGTGTAATCACCTAACTTATGTGAACGACAGAGTGGTAAATTAAAAGCGAGATCATCCTTTTTTTCCCACACTGTGTACGGGTAATATTAACAAATCAACAAAGCTAAATTTCTGCCGACTGTAAATTTGCAACAGATCTGCACGATGTGGATCTCGTCCATTCTCGATCAAACGGCGCTGATGATCGCGTTGCACTTTCCCGACTTAATCGCTGTAATCCCGCATGATTAGTTGAGTTTTCAATCGTGACTGGGACTTTCCCGACTGGTTGTAATCCAATCCCGAAAAATATAGGTGCGTGCTTGGTGTGGGAATCGAACCCAGCACCTCCAAAGTTTATACCCATCACCCTCACCATCTCACCAACTATTAGTTGTTGTTTGAAAGAAAGCAACAAGGTATTTGAACCTTTTACTACTATATAAGCAAAAAAATGGAAGTTGTTCTAGTTCTTTTCTTGAATTTCTCTGATAACTCACATACAATCATCATGATATCTAGTTCCATGAAGATTTTTACCAACTCATCTCAACTTGATCACACCGTGGTAATTTTGTCACACGGGGGGTGGGGGTGGGGGTTTATGCCGGTAATTTTTTGTGAATAGCATGGTATTCACACATCACACACCTGATAACTTATGTATCCCGGTCCTGATAATTTTGACATGGGGTGAGGGGGGTTGACGAAATATATCACCCGTTAACTATTGTGTGAATAGCATGGTAACTCACACATCGTAGATCTGATAACTTATGTGCCCCGGTCCTGATAACTTTGGCGGGGGGGTGATGAAATATTCCCCTGGTAACTTTTATGTGAATAGTATGATAACTCACACATCGCAGGCTGATAACTTATGTACCCC